>NC_049903.1:12567233-12840841 GCF_001411555.2 Juglans regia
GGAGTGGGGGAGGAAACTAAGTTCCATCTTGTTAATTGGAATAAATTTTGTTCCCCAATTTCTAATGGAGGCTTGGGGATTCGCAATTTGAGGGCATTCAATAAAGCCCTTTTGGGGAAATGGTTATGGAGGTACCACTTGGAGGGGGATTCACTTTGGAAAGAGGTTATTGATCATGGATATGGAAGTGCTTGGGGGGGTTGTGTTCTAATGAAGTGAGGGGGGGTGTATGGTGTGGGCTTATGGAAATTCATTAGGAGGGGTTGGAAGAGTTTTGCCACTCATATTTGTTTTGTAGCTGGTGAGGGCTCTAGAATCAGATTTTGGTATGACGTTTGGTGTGGAGATCGCGCTCTCTTTAGGGCATTCCCAGCTCTCTATCGCATTCCTGTGAATCGGGATGCTTCTATGTCAGATCTGTTGGCATTTTCCCATGGTTCTCACCAGTTGGATGTTCTATTTAATAGGGATGTTCATGATTGGGAAATGAATATTGTTTCTGAAATTTTCAGTCTTATATATTCTACACAAGGGCCAACGACACATGGGGATAGGATGCAATGGAGGCCCAATGGGAGCAAACGGTTTATTGTGAGATCTTATTACAAGATGTTGGCATCACATGGTAATGTTCCTTTCTTGTGGAAGAGTATTTGGAGGTCTTGTGTGCCCTCTAAAGTAGCTTTCTTTGTATGGACCGCCTCTCTTGGGAATATCTTGACCACGGACAATTTGAGGAAGCGGGGTCTCATTGTCATGTATTGGTGCTATTTGTGCAAGAAAGATGGGGAATCAGTTGATCGTTTATTACTGCATTGTGAGGTGACAAGAGTGTTGTGGGATGAGGTCTTTAGAAGAATTGGGGTGGCTTGGGTTATGCCTTTGAGGGTGGTGGATTTATTAGCCTGCTGGAAGAATATTCAAGGCTACCTCCAAGTGGCTACAGTTTGGAGGATGATTCTTTTGTGCATTATGTGGTGTATTTTGATGAAAAGGAATGATCAGTGGTTTGAAGATATGGAGCGCACGATGGAGGAACTTCGGAACCTTTTTGTTCACACCTTATTGCTTTGGTTTTCAACCATTGTGCTTAATGGAACTAGTGTTCATGATTTTCTGTCTTTAATTTCTGGTTCCTAGAATGTATTTAGGTGTTCTTTTGTATACTTCCTGCATACATGGGCTTCGTCTACTTCATTCGTATCAATAAAATTTTCATTCCATTATAAAAAATAAATACTCTTTTGCATCAATTGCATGAATTATAACTTCATTTTTTTTATTGCCATTGGGTTTCCGGGAACAGTGTCTCGACTAATCCTGGGGGTGCACAGGCCCTCGGCAAGGAGTTTCCTACAAGTACACCTCGGGTAAGTCAAGGGGAAAATCTCAATCCGATGGCCCCTAGAGATTGTTTGCACCCAATGGGGGATTCGAACCTTGGACCTTAGAGGGAACACACCACCAAGACCAAGGTCTTTACCACTTGAGCCAACCTCTAGGGGTTTTTAAAAATAAAAGTAAATCAAAAGCGACTCTGCTGGGGATCGAACCCAGAATCTCTGGTGTTTATAACGTCACGTTGGATGATATGATTGTAGAGGAAAAAGTAACAATCAAAACTTTCTATCACCGTTAATAACTATAGCTCAACATCGTGGAACTGTGGTTTCCCACTTATGTAATAATAGGTGATAGCCAAAGAAAGAATTGGAGTTATTGATCTATCTTCTTTTTTAAACAAACGAGTGTACTGTTTGTGTATGTCGGTGTATATCGAGATGGCTGAACCATTTAAAAGATTATAATCTTCTACTTGTTGGTGACGGTATATTGTAATTATTCTTTGGTTGTCTCACAGGCTATAAACATAAGTGGTGACAAGCAACTTTCGGGTGTTCAACAGGAGGACTTGATTGGCATGATAAGATATGCAGAAAAAAGTAGGACGTCTGCTAACTCGTAAAAGTTCTTTTGATATTTTTCTCCGTACGTTAGTGCCTTTGTTTCAATTCTGAGTGAAATATATGTGCCTGTGTTGTCATTCTTGCTATAGATGTCCTTCTTCTAAATCAAGCCCGAGTGAGTGCACTTGAAGATCTTGAAAAGATTATCACTGAGAAGGAGACACTGCAAGGAGAGATCAATGCTTTGGAGACGAAACTGGCAGAAACTGACGCCCGGATTAAAGTTGCTGCCCAAGAAAAGATACGTCTGGAACTCCTGGAAGACCAGTTAGAGAAGCTGCAGAATGAACTGGCTCACAGGGATGTTACTGAGTTAAGTGAGATTGATATGAATGAGAATCATCACAAACTTTTGCATAATGAAGCGTATGTACTAGATAGTGTTAGTTCTGTTAGCAAGGAGCTTAACTCATTGAGGAAAGAGAATATCTCCCTCAAGAATGATATAGAAGTACTTAAGACTAGTCTTAGTGATGTCAAGAACACAGATGAGCGCGTGCTTTTACTGGAAAGAGAACGCTCATTGCTGGAGTCTTCCTTGAAAGACTTGGAGTCTAAACTGTCTGTTTCTCAGGAAGATGTTTCCAAAATTTCCACTCTGAAAGCTGAATACAAGAGCTTGTGGGAGAAGGTAGAAAATCTACAGGTATTGTTAGATAAGGCAACAAAACAGGCAGATCAAGCTATTATAGTATTGCAGCAAAACCAAGAGCTCCGGAAGAAGGTTGATAAACTGGAAGAATCCCTTGAAGAAGCTAATGTCTATAAGCTCTCATCAGAAAAATTGCAACAATATAATGAACTAATGCAACAAAAAATCAAACTGTTGGATGACCGTCTTCAAAGGTCTGATGAAGAGATTAATTCTTGTGTACAATTATATCAAGAATCAGTGAAGGAATTTCAAGATACACTTAATAGTTTGAAAGAAGAGAGCAAGAAAAGGGCAGCAGATCAATATGTGGATGACATGCCTTTGGAATTTTGGAGCCGTTTATTGCTCATAATAGATGGTTGGTTGCTTGAGAAAAAAGTATCAACCAATGATGCAAATTTATTGAGAGAAATGGTATGGAACAGAGATGGACAAATTTACAATGCATACATGGCATGCAAGGAAAAGACTGAACGGGAGGCTATAACTACGTTTCTCAGGCTGATATCATCACCAGAACGGTATTAATTATTTAAACCTAAATTTAGAAAACATGTAGGCTGTGGTTTAATTTGTGCCCTTTGTTGACCAGTCCAGGATTACATATCATTCATATTGCAGCAGAGATGGCACCGGTTGCTAAGGTGAACTCAACTTACTGCAGTACATTTTTTCAAGTTTTTACTTTATTTTTTTGAAAATGTTAATATATTTCTTTGTTATGCTTATTCAAAATGACATTACACCCTTCAAAATTACTCAATATTACTTGAGAAATTTGATGTTGTTTTATCATCTGTCTAAAGGAAATCTAAGTTTGGGGAACATCTCAAGGGAGGTCCATTCAAGTTGGAAGTAGCATATTATGTCAAGTTATTTTAGTATATGCTTTTTTAAAATTACGTTACACACTTTCATCATTAATAAAACTTACCATACTTGCAAAAAATTATGTTACACTGCTTAGTAGACAGACAGTGTTACTTGAGGAATTCAAAAGAAGTCAATATCACATGCTATTAAAGAATCTCTATATTGCATTATCATCCGTTTAAAGGAAATGTAAGGGGGAATCTTGAGGAACTTCCATTCAAGTTAGAAGTAACATGTTATGTCAAATTATCTTAGTGGGTATAGCATGTCAGCATCCGCAGCTCTACTTAAGCTTATTTAGTAAGATGCTTAATAGCACTTGAAACTTGCCTGTAGTATAGTTTCCATGTTCAGAACTGCAGTTTTCTTTCTGGCTAAATACCTGAATTGGACAATTGTGTAGACAAATTGTTAGTTTGTCCTCTTTGGCTGAACTGTTTGGTTGATCCTTTTCTTTGTAAAACCGCATACGGCTTCAAAGAAGCGTTACCCTTCTCTGAAAAAATGGGACAAAAAACAATATGGTATATTATTATTACAAATTATTAGACTAACCCAAAAGTTTATTGTTATTGCCAATAAGTTATGATAGTCGTTATTTATCCTTTGGAGCCCATCAAACTAAGCATGTTAGCGTCTCCTTGATGCTTTAATGCTGTGCTTTATGACCTAATCTGAGCTCATATTTGGTCATTAACTTTTGTTTTACAAGTGTTTTTAGATTATACAGCACACTATTCAATTGGCAATGTGGTGACATAAAGTACAGATGTAAAAAATAGGCCATATAACTTTTTCAATTGCCTGCCCATCCAAAGTATCTACCCAGACTCTTCTCTGGCAGTGTGGCGGGTATTTTCCACTTGGGAGGATTTTCTTTTTCAGCAAGTGATGGGAGAGACAGCCTTGCAAAGACCTGCAATGGTCAAGCCTTATTTTTATTTTTTTTCTTTATATTGAACGAGGCATTGCACACCACAGAAAATGTTTCCCCATCCTGCTTGCACATACAGCCCCATTTAAACACCACCCAACTTGGAAATTACTTTTACAAGGGTTGTTAGTTACATTTGGTCCTCTGGATTCCTCTTCTCTATTTACAAGGTTTACCATCTATTGTTCTTATTTCATATCTTTGTATACAGGTAATTTTTTCTTTTGTATCTCATCTGCCATGCTAATGCAAAAGCTTCTGGCTGTGAAAATGTTCCATTGACGTGTTTACTGTGCCATGTTTTGCCCTTGAAAGTAGCATAATATTTTGTCAGGCTTTTGTCTAGTTTTCTGCTTTGACCCATTTTCTCTTCTAGTGCTGATCATGAGTCCCTGTGGAATATGAAAATAAATTTTAAACTTTTAGTTTAGTTAAAAAAATTTAACTTACTCTGAGTCACAAAAAAAGTTGATGCTATAATCACAATTAGTGCAAAATCTTATGCTTTTTCATTTACAGGTGGGTGGTTTGGGGGATGTTGTAAGTGGTCTTAGCAAATCTTTACAGAAGAGGGGACACCTTGTCGAAATTGTTCTTCCAAAATATGACTGCATGGAATATGATCGAATTCGTGACTTAAGGGTGAGTTGTGATTTTGGAAACTATTTTAAAGTGCCCGAGTTCCATGAACATCTTAATGACCTGATTACTGGTACAGGCCCTAGATGTGATGGTAGAATCATACTTTGCCGGTCAGCTATTCAAAAATAAAATCTGGGTCGGCACTGTTGAAGGTTAAGGATTTCATAATATTTGTTTGCATTGTATATTTTAGCATCATGTACTTACTACAGTTTTAATTACGCAGGTCTTCCAGTTTATTTAATTGAGCCTCATCATCCTGAAAATTTCTTCTGGAGAGGACAATTTTATGGCGAGCATGATGATTTCAAACGTTTTTCTTTTTTTAGTCGTGCAGCGCTTGAGTTACTTCTTCAAGCTGGCAAGAAACCAGACATAATTCATTGCCATGATTGGCAGACAGCTTTTGTTGTATGGACCGTTTAAAACTTTTTTATTGACCCATGCTTTCTTTGAGCTTCTGACATTTATTTTCATATATGCATTGTTAGTTTAAATAACTATTTTGTTTTGATTTCTTAGGCTCCACTTTATTGGGATTTATATGCCCCTAAAGGATTTAACTCGGCTAGAATATGTTTTACATGCCACAACTTTGAGTACCAAGGGACTGCTCCTGCTTCAGAATTGGCATCCTGTGGTCTCGATGTCCATCAGCTAAATAGACCAGATAGAATGCAAGATAACTCTGCACATGATAGGGTCAATCCTGTTAAGGTATGGCATTTTATGGATTCCTTTATTAGTATATCATTCTTCGAAACATGCATATATTTTAAATATTTCTGTTTTTCAGGGTGGAATTGTATTTTCCAATATTGTGACAACAGTATCACCTACTTATGCACAAGAGGTGCGGACTGCTGAGGTATGATGTTGCGTTGGTTTTACTGCATTTACTTATAGTCATTACAATAAGGCTCCGACTGAGATTTTTTTTTTTTTTGTTTGGGGGGGGGGGGGCAGAGAAAGTACCTCTATCATTCGCATTAGGTAACCTATATGTAGTGATTTTACAAGAAATAATGGAATGGCATTGGTGTTCACAACTACAAATTTTCTTTGCCATGACTAGAGTCTTAAGCAAAATGCCTAGATTTTAAGCAAGTGTTCAAATCACTCTCATTGGTTTTCATTCTTAAATCTATGGTTGCATATCCTTGATTGTTACTGAAGGTGGTATTGGTACTTTATGATTTACAGGGAGGAAGAGGTCTTCATTCAACCCTTAATTCTCACTCCAAAAAGTTCATTGGAATTCTAAACGGAATTGATACTGATGCATGGAATCCTGCCACTGATATATTTCTCAAAGTCCAGTACACTGCAAATGATCTTCAAGGGAAAGCAGAAAATAAGAAAGCTGTGCAAAGGCATCTACAGCTTTCTTCAGCAGATATCAAGAAGCCACTGGTAATTTTGTTTTACCAAATGATTAGTTTGTGAGGAGAAGACACATCATATCACATTAAGTTTTCATGTTTAATAAGATTTCAGATTCATTAAATCATAATATGCAGCATTGATAGAGGTATTATAATGTGTTGCCCTTTGAAAAAGTTATGAGAGGCCTAATCAACTCCAGATCCTGGACAAAGCTTCTAGGGGTACTGCCATGCATACATGTAGAAGTTTCCAGCATGGAGGCTTAAGATGTACACCTATATCCATAAATTATTTATCAATATTTAGCACTTCAATGGATTGCACAGCCAACAACATCTTTGCTGTTAAGTTACTTTGTTTGAGGATTTGGTTTTGTACTATCCATGTTAATGCTTAACAAAAACTTAACAAAAGATAAAGAAGCATCAATGATGAGGTAGAGAAGTCTATTCTGTATTATTGTCTAGGCACTTCAATCTCTTTTATCGAGGGAAGTGGTTTTGATATCATAATAATTAGCTTAAAATGTATCTTTGGCCGTTTGTATGTTCTAATTTCACTGGATGATATGATGCCATGTAGGTAGTCTCCATGTTCTTTATTTTTTGGAAGAAATAACACTACTACAAAGATTCAATGCATGACAGGATAAGGGTTTGCGAGGGAGGAGGCTCCTCCCGTGTGTAGCCTAATATTGCCACTATATCTCATTGACATTTTTCTTTATTTTACAGTGGTCAAGCTTCTTGAATTCTTGATTGATTCTGTTCAATCTATTATTTTATAGGTAGGGTGCATAACAAGATTGGTGCCACAGAAAGGTGTTCATCTTATTAGACATGCAATATATCGAACATTGGAGTTGGGAGGACAGTTTATACTTCTTGGCTCAAGCCCAGTCCCACATATTCAGGTAGTGTTTTACTTTTCTTCTTGGCAATCTGCAATTTCCTTTATCCCCCACAGTCTGCTCAAACAAAAGGAAAGAAAGATAAAGAGAATAGGGACATTCTCACTTGATTGAAGTAGTTGGTTTGTGGCTTTGAAAGCCTTATCTGAATTATATGTTATGTGTTTATATCACATCAATATTTCGTGTTAATTTTAACAATGTGGAGAATCAAGATCAGATCCACGGAGTATTTAATGGTAGAAAATTCAGAAATATTATCCTGCAAGTTGAGAAACCTCCTCCTGCTGCAGATCTGTATGAGGAACTTTTTTTAAATTCGGAAGATTCTTATAACGGTAAGTGCAGCTGTCTGTGCAATGATAAAATTTAGAGAACTGTAGTACTTAAGCAATAAATATCCATAGGACCAGTCCATATTTATCTAGTACTTAAAGAAATTAGTATTGAGTTTGCCTCATTGTGATGCACCCCAGAACCGGCACTTAGCTTTGCAGATAGTCCATATTTCTTTATAAGCTTGTCATTATATTACAAGAAGTTAAAGTAGGAGTTATTCTGCAGAGAGTGTCTCTATACCTATCCTATGAAGATTTGAGTAGATATACTTCAGTTTTGGAAATTTTTGTGACAGTGCATTTGATCTGAAGCAGTTTTGTTTTGTTTTCAACATGGTTATCGTAGTGTACTCTGCTCTTGAAGTGCCAGTGATCTGTTTGAAATGGCTAAAGCCTGTAATTTCATAGTCTTATTTGATTAGAGTTTTCTTTATAAAATAATAAATATACATATGTGGCGCTCCACTAAATCACACCATCAAGGAATTTCCTTTTATAAACCCCACCCTTCTCTCGAGTAGACTTCAACTTAATTGTTTGTATTGTTACACATTTTTAGTGGTGTTCTACATCATTATTGGTGTTAAGGGCCAAAAACCGGTGTATCAATTGATATGCTGTCTTAGGAGATAGCACATTATCTGAGAAGTATACATGTAAGAGCTATGAAATGCTCATTAAAGGATTTCACTGACTCGGTATGTAAAACTTTTGATTTAATGAACGAATAGTAGATCATGAGAGTAAAAAATAATAATAAATGAACCGAATCCCACTAGGTGCAAACAATCTAAGGGCCATCGGAACTTATAAAAAAAAAAATTTAGGGGCCATCGGACTGGGAGATTTTTCCCTGGAATTACCCGATGTGCACGGAAAACTCCTTGTCGAGAGCCTGTGCACTTTCAGGGAACTCCTTACCTCAGGCCTATGCACCCCCGGGATTAATCAGGATGCTGTTCTTGGACACCCGGTGCCAATAAAACAAAAATAATAATAATAAATGGACTTGGATAATGTCTGTCAATAAAACTTGAGATTTTTCTTCTTTTTTTTTTTTTTTGGGGGGGGGTCAGAGATACAGTGTTTTAAGTTAAATTGAGAGGAAGGCATCTTTGAGCTATATCCCTGACATGTGGATAATGAAAATATCAAATAGACTGAAGTTTCCTTGTTGCTTCTTACACATGTAGGTTATATGTAATTTCATCATGAGAAATCGCTTCTCCCAAAAATTTAAGTTGATGAGAAAATGTAAATTTTATTATTTATATTATGTCTTGACACTCCCCCTCAAGTGTGAGCCCCCCCTAATAAAGGGGCCCAACATGTAGGCTATGTAATTAAATTGGATAAGTGTAGAGTTAAGGTTCGAACTCAAGACCTCTGCTCTGATACCATGTGAAAATCTCCATTTGTCTCAAAAGAGGTAGATTTTATTATTTATATTATATCTTAACAATAACTACTATATTTTTTTCCCTGTTAGACATTCGAAGACAAGGAGCGGACTTTAGAGGAGCTTCGAGCTTTATTTTTCCACACCTTACTTTTTTGGGCTGTGGCTGTAGATTTTAATGACCTAAATGTACATGATTTTCTTGTTTCTTTTATAGCAACTTAGATAGGTCTTACCTCTAGTATAACTTCTTGTGTACTTGGGCTTTGCCTATTCTTATTTAATACTATTGTTTACCTATAAAAAAAAAAATATTTTTTTCCCTGTTGTGTACTTTCTTTGTTTGATAAGTCAAACAGTCATATAGTTTATGCTGACTAATACATGTTAGTTTACTTGTACATTTTTTTAGTAAGTACTAAAGCATGTTTATTTTTTATCTTGCAGAGAGAATTTGAGGGTATTGCAAACCATTTTCAGAACCATGATCACATTCGGTTGATATTGAAGTATGATGAGTCTCTTTCCCATTCCATATATGCAGCTTCTGATATGTTCATCATCCCATCTATCTTTGAGCCATGTGGCCTTACACAGGTAACGTCTGCATTCATTCCTAAGCAAAACTTCTTGAACAGAAAACAGCTTGAGCAAATCACTCCCTCATCAAACATTACTAATTCCTTACTGACTCTTTCCAGATGATAGCCATGAGATATGGTTCTATACCAATTGCAAGAAAAACGGGTGGTCTGAATGACAGGTGGGGTACTTTATGCCTCCTTGAATATAACATCACCACATTGTTCATTTGAGAGGACTTACCGGAATCATTGTATTCTTCTTCTTCTTCTTCTGTAGTGTTTTCGACATTGATGATGATACAATACCTCTCGAATTTCGAAACGGATTTACATTTTTGACACCTGATGAACAGGTATGTCAGTGGAGTAATGGCATGTGGTTGAGTAGTTTTGTGTAAGTGTTTACATAATTTCCTCCCGGCTCCATGCATGGGGCTTTAGTTGGCACTTTTCTGCTCCAGTATGTTAGAGGCTTGGGCCATTGCAGCTAACTACTTGAAATCTTAGCCTCCTATGTAAAGACCAGTTTTGTCCTCCCTTCTTTTTGCATGGCTCTCCACTCTGTAATGATGTTCCCTTTTGCAGTTCCCTGTTGTAATGCATCCTTATTTTGACAGGGTGTAAACAATGCTTTGGAACGTGCATTTAACCTCTACAAAAATAACCCTGACATTTGGAAGCAGCTTGTTCAGAAGGACATGAATATAGATTTTAGTTGGGACTCTTCGGCAGCGCACTATGAGGAACTCTACTCAAAGTCTGTTGCAAGAGCAAGGGCTGCAATTCGGACTTAACTTTGCTTGCCAACGATAATTCACAACCTCTTTGGTGAAAGGCTTGTTCTTACAAGCCTGCCCACCCGTTTAAACATTTTTGGGTGCGTCTGTATAAAGGTAGAGGTGAATTGGAATTCTTGATTCAGGGATGTTTAAAGTGGGACAGCCCCTCTAGCAAGCGGGGCGTGCAGCATGAGAGTAAATAGAGTTTTTATGGCTTTGACAAGGGTGAGAGCTGGCATTGTTGGTGGATTTCACGTTCCTTGCCCCATCTTCTCCCAACTTCCCAACTTCTTCCTCCATTTTATATGCTATTCACTTTATAATAAAAGCAACCTACCCCGGTTGTATGAGGTTCTCATATTCTTTTTTAGACCTTTAATGTATACCTGCTTTCACAGGAGTTCAAGTGTGCAATATCTTTTATGCTTTCAATGTAATAAAAGACACATTCGATATAGAAAAATAAAGAGCTCATTGCCCTCAAGTTATACCTATACTCAAGTTCTTGGGCAAGACAGGCAAGCTTCATTCTGAGGAAATATTGTGGTGGAAGATGGAAAACCCTAAACATGATAAAAGCAAGGGTTCTCCATCAACAAGTTACAGGTGCCAGAAAAACAGGAAGATTGTTTTTCGATATCATTTCTTAGACCTATTTTGCTTGAAGCTACTCAACACAAGAAAACAACTTCCAGGCTTTGTATGTCGTCAGCATAAGAAACTAGAGTGCTTCATTAAAGATAAGAAAAGAATAGAAAAATCTCCTGGTATCATCTGTGTCCGAACTCGAAGATCATTGACTTCACGAAACCAACTTTGCATGAATAAATCCCAGTAGGTTTTGGCCTGTCTTGTCTATATTATTACTTATTTAAGCATGAGTTTCATAATTATCTTGGAAATGTAACACAAAATTCACATTAAGCTCTTCATTACTTTTTCAAACAAACAATCAATCATTTACATCCCAATATCAGTCCGAAAAGGGAAAATTCACTTTGTTTCACTTTCCGGGGACAAAGTTAGTGGCATAAGCCCAAGCATTGTTGTTCACAGGGTCTGCAAGGTGGTCAGCCAGGTTCTCCAAGGGTCCCTTTCCTGTCACAATGGCTTGAACAAAGAATCCAAACATAGAGAACATAGCCAATCTCCCGTTCTTAAGCTCCTTCACCTTAAGCTCAGCAAATGCTTCTGGGTCATCAGCAAGACCCAAGGGGTCAAAGCTTCCACCTGGGTAGATTGGGTCAGTCACCTCACCCAATGGCCCACCTGCAATACGGTAACCCTCAACAGCACCCATCAAGATAACCTGTGTGGCCCAGATTGCCAAAATGCTTTGTGCATGGACCAAGCTTGGGTTACCCAAGTAGTCGAGCCCACCCTCGCTGAAGATTTGTGCTCCAGCCTTGAACCAAACAGCCTCGCCGAATTTGACTCCGTTGCGAGCCAAGAGTTCCGGGAAGACGCACCCAAGGGCTCCGAGCATGGCCCACCTAGAGTGGATGACCTCGAGCTCACGGTTCTTGGCAAAGGTTTCTGGATCAGCTGAAAGTCCAGCGGTGTCCCAGCCATAATCACCGGGGAATTCCCCAGTAAGGTAGGATGGAGGCTCTCCAGAGAATGGGCCCAAGTACTTAACACGGTCTGGACCATACCATGGGCTACCGGAAACGGTCTTGGTGGCAGTTTTCCTCATGCTGACACGACCAACGCCGAGCTCGGGGGTCAATGGAGAGAGTTTCACTGCCTTGCCAGCGAAAGATGGGGATGAGAGAGCCATGGTTGAGGCGGCCATTGTTGAAGGAGAGAGCTTGATTACTAAACTTTCTTTTCTTTTCTTTTTTTTCTGTAGGTGGTGGTGGTGGAATTGGATCGTACTCTGGGAAGACATTTATAGGGGGATTATGAGCTAGACTCCTTATCTCACAGTATCCAGATCTTAAACTCCATTGGGCGTTCAAGATCTCGTTTTTGTTTTTTCTTTGCCGACATGGCACTTTCTGATCCACCAAGTCCAAAAGATTCAGTTTTTCAAGGTTCTAACCAATATAATTGTAACACGTATAGATTTCAGATTATACTCACCGGATATTTGGATATGTTGTTCTTTTTAATTAAATAATAATTATAATTAGAACAGTAGCATCTCCAATCAAAAGCAATATATATTATTGACATTAAAAACTCTATTCTCAAGTTGGAATATAAAATATATCTAATAAAATATTTATATACTATAATTTAATTTAAAAAATAAATTTTAAAATTTAAATCTTACAAATTAAAATTTAATATTTTTATTATTATAAATAGTGTATCGTACACATCAACTTGATAATAGAATAACTCGATTGATATTTATAGAAGAAATATATGTGGATTTTTGGTTTGTTTGTTTTGGGAGATAGGATAATATCAATAATTAAGTGGATTAAACACCACTTTGAGACATAATTAAAAAATAGAAACAATGATTATATATTGGTTAAATAAACAAGAATATCATATTACATATAGGCTAAATTTCAATTTCCAGGTCAACAAACATTTTGTTGAAAGATGACACTTGTTGAACGATATGTATAGTAGATTTTTCTTAAAGACAAGATGGTCACGTGGGTAGGAATGGAGAACCATACGTGTCATTCAATATTGATGGCTTTTCACTATCGAGGTTTCACATCTACCTATCCATAAGGGAAAATATTTATAATAGTAAATTATACAATTGTCATATAATTATTTTAAAAATAAATAAATAAAACATAAAATTTACATAAAAAAAATTAATTTTTTAATAGTAAACCTCACTATTTTTCAAAACGATTATGCGACGTTTACACTCTTCACAGTTGTACGTAGAATTACTCAACCACAAATGAAAAATTGCGAAATTTGAATGAAATGGAAAGGATGCCAATTCTTTAGATGGTTTGCATTTAAGATCTTTCACATTTCATTTTCTCTCTGCTTTTTTAAAGCAAGACTGGCAGTAACTTAGTGTAAAAACAAGGGGGAAAAACAAGCAACAAAGATATCAAGGATAAAGTTTCCTCAAAACCAGGCTAAGAGAAGTTGCTCCAATTGTAACAAAGTAAACCCAGAAGCTTGAAGTTCAGCATTTTCCCAGGAAAATATTTCAAAAGAAAGCTTATTTAAGAGAGAAAATGGACTTAAAGATCATCATCCCTGCAAGCTATGGACAATGAACATCTACCTAATGGAGAGGCATCTCTCTCTTTTCGCTTGCGTCAGGGCATTGCTTAGCAAAGTGGTCGTTCTGTAAACGATGAAATATTTGGCTGTTTAAGAAATAATTCTTTGTCCATCACAAAGAAACAAACTTTAAAAATCTCCCTTAAATAAGGAGGCATAACATGGATCGATCCTCTTTTTAACTTAACATGAAGACCTCAACTCAAAAGCTTACACATAAGAATTTGAATGTCTTGTACACATTAGTGTGTTAGCTTTTAAAATCAGGGAAATCCAGAAAACAATAACCTGAATTGCATTTTCACTCTTAGAATCCAAACTTCAATTTGCTTACAAAATTATGTGATGTGACATCTACTTATAATAAAAACCAAGAAAAAAAAAGGTACACCTCATGATTCAGGGCTAAAGCATTGGCAGCTAAAAGTTTAGGCTTCATTTTGATCTTTATTTCCTCCTCCTCAGATACCCAAAATCCGAAGCTCCATCCTGGCTTTTTGATAAATGCATGCCATGGTAATAAGGAAATGAGGGGAGTGAACGAGTATACTTCCATCAAAATCAAACTGATTTCCTTTTCAGATGAAACTGAATTCCCTGCACCCATCTGAATTGTAATAGACATTGATTTCAAATCAATGGATATCGTGGGTTGTACTGCTTTGACCCTTTTCCCTCTAGTAAAGAAATTAAAATTCAATTGGTGTAATTAACTCTTCCACTGCTGAAATTGCTAATCAGTCTACAAGACTGTGCACGTGTGTATTCAAGACTAGATGAGTAACAAGATTCCACTAAACTTAAAAAGAAGGAAAAACCAAAAAATCCCTGCCAAACATGGAGAGGGAAGAGGGAAGAAAATGGAGGGCTATACATAGAAATTGGGTGGTCTGATAATTCTACATTCGTAGAGTCTTGCTACCAATTTAGCATTACTAAATCATAGATTCGTAATCAGCGGGCAAAAAAATTGTTGCACCAACTTCATGACAAATCCTACCAAGTTCACACCATTGACAGATTGAAATGCAATCTCCATTTAGATGAACTGAGTAAAAACTTAAACACTAAAAATGATATTCATCCATGAAAGAGATAAGTGGTTAAGTGAACGCAAAAATAAACAAAGCCAAATTCTAAAATTTCGGAGAGGAAAACCACGATTTGAATGATACAAGCAATGGAACATCAAGTCAAAATAACATGTATCTAGAAATTATCAAACCACAAGTGTTAGAAGATAAAAGGCTACAAGCTGGATGCTCTTTTAGTCATATTACAATACAATACAAAGCCTTGGGTTAGTGAGAAACAAGATGGCAAGAAGAGAATACTATACAGAGGTAATAAAAAGGTAACAATCCAATTATCTACAAACGTGATTGCACATTCTCAATGTTGCTTCAGATATTCGAAATTTGTCAGAAAATTTATTGTACGTACAACTTCTAATAAAGACAAAAAGTGATACAAACTCCACATACCTACTGTTTTTGCCATTAGCAGATATTTCTGCATGTTCTTCAAATGACCTGCAGAAAAGGTACAAAATTGTGAAACTGTAATATATTAGATTGAACAGAAGATCATGACAAGCAGCGATATCAGCTAATTTATACGCGCATAACACATCATCTGTCTCTCCAATTCTTCGTGGTAGTTGATGAGCAGTTTGAACCCTTTTTCTCTTCGCAATCTTCCCACTGGTCTATCAACAGACAGACCAACTCAGGAGACTACTCCCATTCTTATAAATTCTTAATCCATCAATTCAAACATAGCCTCGTATCTATAGCCATACCCCAATCATCCACCAATCCAAACATAGCACTATGCCTATCATCATCCATTCCATGTATCATCTCAAAGTTTGTGATCAGATTCATAACAGTTTTTCACATGATCCAATGACAGAAAATTATAACTCAGCATAGGCAACCTCGTGAGAATTTTCACAAATAATTTAGTTGTTGAGAATGCTAGGGTAGTTAATTGAGATCCGTACATGTGATCATAATTTCAATCTCTTCAAGCGAAATGTAGCTCAAACACAATAGCTTCTCAGAAAGAAAAATATCGTTTCCCCTCAATCTTTAACATATATGCCTAGTTGGATCTTTTCAACTAATTTTGACTCCATGTGTTCCATTTAGTTACCAAAATAAAATAACCTTCATATACCTCTTGTAACTCTAACTCTAAGAGAAGTCTTTAAGTTTATACATACTTTTATGCATATACTATCAAGGAATGAGCAAAATGAATTTGCTGACGTGCTCCTTATGTAAGAGAGATGGAACAGGTTAGAAGTGTATATTTTGTTCTGGTCACAACCAGCCAAATTTGCCTGTCTTCGCATGCTACATTTGGATTCTACAGCAATAGAACCAATTCAAAGTATTTCCGTCTTTACATCCTACATGAACATGCATGTCCAATTGCAAGAAGGAAATTCAGATCAAAAGCCAAGTGCAGTCTTTGAAGATGTAGATGGAAATCAGAGATAACAGAGTACAATTCAACAAGGAGAAAACAATTTTTTTTATAAGCTATGTTCAAAGTGTCGCAATGCATGTATGTCAGGAGAAGTCTAGATTAGCACTCAGAAGACGAAAAATCAAATTTATGCACAGAGAATCCAGAAAGAAGATAACTGTTGAACAAGAACCATATGGGGGGCGGGGTTCATCACCTGGCAGGCCTCCAAAACTTGAGATCTCTTTTTTTATTCTTTTTATTTTTTGAGATATGAGAATTAATTACAGAAGCACAGAAAAGGGGAACCCTACAAAAGAAGGTAAAAGAGTTGTGGTTTACAAGAACCATCCCAACCTGGTGGCCCTGAATCCCAAAAAAGCTTTTGAAAAGTGGATTATGGGTCATATGAAAATAGAATGTCAGCAAACTATAAACTAGACGAAAGTACAACTCCCCTTTCCACATGCCTGAAAAGAAGTTTTAGTGGTCTTGAATCATGAAGACACCATCATTCAAATCTCCTGATCTCTCCTTGTTATTTATACTGGGTTTTGATCTTATTATGTACTTCAATTGTATATTATAATACTTTCCCCTTCCAGGTAGCACCATGAAATTGCCAAACGAATTGTAGGAAGAGCATCAATGACCCACTACACATTTCCTATGTATGAATGAAATAAAAGATCACAAGCATACCGGATATACATCATAATCCATTTGTACCAAAAAAAATTCCCAGCCTCTTTTTAGTAAAGATGGAAGAATAAGGAATAATAAAAAATCATAAGCACAAATTTGGGCAATAAGATAAAGGAAGCAGCAGCTGCAAGAATTATATTCCGTAATATGATAACAGTTTGTATACACCTCCTTACGAATAGAATAGCAACTTGAACTGTACAATATAAATATATAAGAGAAAATCCTTATACTACCTTTTCAACAAAATTAGACAAGCACTCCATAGAGTTGTCAGCTGAGAAAAGAAAGAAAGGGACAAGCACCAAGAGCTGGACCAACAATTAGGCAAGCAACAGTTCATTGTATAGCTAATTACCTCAAGAGCTCAAGGAGGAAAATAGTATTGAATCTAATCTAGAAGCCATTTTTTGCACTAAAATAGGCAGGAGGGGACAAGGAGCTGCTATATTCAAGCTAATGAGAAATAAAAGGGGCTCTTATTCTTTGGTACCAAATCTCTTGGCAATGATTGGACGGACATCATCAGCATCAACCAGGGTCTCCAAGAAGGGAAGTAAGGAAATTAGTGCACTGTCTGATGAATCATCAAACCAACTTTTTATAGGAATCCCATTATTGACTTGCAAACGGAAAACCTGAAATGATCAAAATGAGAACAACGCTTAAACAATCTAGCGCCCATGATAGAGATGACTTCTTTTAATTTTTCCCTCTTTCTCCTATGATATATGCATTATCATGTCATTGTTAATCAGGTTCAAGAGACCTTATTCAGACTCTCGTTCTTCCTTTTGGAGTTATCTTAAACCGGTTCGCACAGAAATATTTGCCTTCCTAGATATTAAACTGACGTATTGCAAAATTGGTATTAATTTACTGCCTAATTTACTGCCTAGATATATGCATATCCATAAGATTGAAATTCATGTCTTTACTTCTTAAGTTCTTAGAAATCCACATGATGGGAAAATCTTGTCCAATATTAAGCCATTGAATCAGATCCACATAATTTTCACCCAAGTTATTAACCCTTGGTTTAGCAACAGTCAACCCTCTTCTTTCTGCTATCCCTGAGGATATTCCCAACTTCATAGGAAGAGGCAGGCACTGTCCAACTAAATCCAAGTTGGTAGCCCAACAAAATCTGATGTCAAAAGTCCATCAACCTAAATCATAAACGTACTGGGCAACAACTCAGAACACCAATGAAAGAAAATTTCAACAAAAGAAAGCAAGAAAATTAACCAAAAAAATGGAGATACCAAAGGGCCAAACTATCATGATGCCTGGGAAAGTGATGTACCTGAGGAGAATTATCAATTATGGCAACTTTTGCAAGATCAACACCTAAAACTGTCAAATCTTTAGTGTAACTGCCATCTGCAAAAATGCATGCTTCACGGTAAACTCGGCGAGATATAAGTTTTCCAGCTGGATCCAGTACATCAAGAAGTTGTTTTGCATAGATGCTTTGGCTTGCAGTAAAAATAACAATTTCAAACATCTCCGCAACTCTCTCCAAGAAAGTATGGAGATAAGGCCTCTGTTTCACATATACAGTGTGTTCCTTCATGTCGAAGAAAACAGTGAAGGTGAAGTCCGCATCATCACGGGGTTCCAATGTGGAGTGAACAAGTGTTTCTGCATAGAAGGACAATTGCATCAATAACATTCACTTAAAGTGAAAAAAAAAGCACAATTTAACTTCAACACACAATGTCAAAGTCAAGGCTACTCTCAGATCCCCAAGTTAAAGCACAAATTACTGGCTCCATCAGAACAGAGACCCAAATTATACAGTTCCCTGAACAGAACTCAGTTGGGAATATCAAGAACTTTTTAAATCTTTCTCATATTTGTTCCAAAAAGCCGCTTATTCAGAAAATCTTTAACGAAGAAAACAAAATGGGGAACAAATTAAACAGTCAAACTATATGCATACATAGATAAATAAACAAAATACACATATACTTAATGTGTGACTTTATGCCAACTTTCTACAATTTAAATCAATTCATAAAATCTCCCAAAACTCAGAGATTTCAAATTATCGAGTCCAGTAGTAAACTGTTAGGTTTGCAGCAAATACAAATGCAGTTGTATAAGCACAGTTCACTGGCCAGTCATCTTGAGAGCTTTCTGATGTTTTCCTCATACATGCAGGCGATGAGACATGTGCACTGCATCTGAGACACCGAAGCTTGATGTCAACAATGGATACTATCCCAGATTGTATCACTGAGACCAATGACTCTTAAGAGATCTTCAAAGCCAAATATGGGACCAACAAAATCTGCTGACTTTTCACTATGTTCACTTTCATTAGCTTTAAAAAAAACATAATTTATCATCTATTGATAACAAAAAATGACCATATGTAGAAGCAATTCCATAACAACAGCATGGATGAGTTTCATTAAGCATTCATACTATATAATGCATGAAATATTTGATCAAACAAAATTATTTTAACAAGAAGATGGCAGTAAAGTATACGAATTGGGCCAATAAATACCAAAAACTCCTAGTTCATACCATATCCACTGGAAATAATGAGATATCATTTTCATCAAAGCTTGGATAACATAAACGCAAAGGGAGACAGACTCGTATAACTCAAATTCCTTACCATCCAAATCAAGTACTAGTGTTACAGGTTTCCCATTCTGAGCTTCCTTTGGCAATATAGTGGGCTGAAAATTTGATACCACATCTGAGAGTTCCGGTAAATTTCTTAGGAACACTTGTGGATCAAAGCACTCTGCCTGATCGGAGTCAGCGTTGACATCGAATTCCTGGTTGCAGGATCTCATTTGATCAATTGCTCGGTACAAGCTAGTACTATCTGAACCCATCATGGCTTCTTCACATGATTGGGTATTGTTCATATCGCTGGTTCGGACTGTGTCCTCAAGGAAAGGCAGCATCATGCACTGTTCAGCCACATCAAACAACAAACTTGGCTCAGCACATTTGTAATCAGGAAAGCAATTGCCCTCACTAATGTCATCGTCAAATGCATGCCCATTGAAGGGTAAGCTAGTAACAATCATGTCAGATATGTAGAAATCTGATACATCACAAGTTTGGTAATCAGATGAACTTCTATTATCATCAGTGTCATTGGCTCCCAACAGTGGTATGTCAGGATCTTTGTTGTTCCCTGTAGCACACCAAGAAAAAAGTTGGGTATTAGACACAATCTCTTCACAATCACATGTAAAAGAAGCATGTAAACGGGAGTTGAGAAGCATATTCTTTACAATTTCTTTTTTGAAGGCAACTTGGGGTTTATGTTCCAGACAAGGCATGAATACTGCCAGATTTTTTTTTAAAACATTGAAACACGTATATCTTATTTCTTGTAGCAGTAAAAATTAATGACAAATAAAAAACATATAAGCACCAATCTATGCTTTGAACAACCAGGAAGAGCATAAATATATGGTAACAAAGGCAGTCAAGAGAAGAGTCACATCAGTTTCTTTATTTATTTGTATGTTTCTTTAATTATTGTCCACTCCAATGGCATAGCATTTTCATATTTGTAAAGGTATACCATATATAAAAAATACAGGGGATAAGTGAAAAGAAACTATGGTTAGCCTTTGGTGAGGGTTTCACTGGAAAAACTTGGAAGAATTTCATGACCATCCCATTTATGGGGGACAGGAAACATATCAGATTGATATTAACTGTTCAACCAAACAAAATCATCAGACCTGCATCATCATCAGCTTTAGATTTGGTAATGGGCTCCAAAGAAGGGGAAAAAATCGTCCCTAGGCTTGAACTATGGGTAGATTCCTGCAATAAGATCACGATGCAGAGGAAGAATAATCAAGAAAAAATTCATAAGTAAACGTATAACACAGACACATTTATATCCACCCAACATCACAAAATACAATTTTCAATTTGATTTTAAATGTCTTGAGAACAGATGGTACATATTATAAGGAAAATCTCCATCTCCAACCAACACAAATAGGTCCAAAAATAGTTAAGAAAAACTAGTCTCCTTTCCACTAACCTATATCCAGCAATGATTTCCACCTCCATTAAATTCACCAGATGTCCCAGCCTTAATAAACATGTTTGCAGTCAGGGTCAAAGGGAAGGGAGGTCAATCCCCAAAAAAAAAAAAGAAAATAAAAATCTCATCCCCATAAAAACATATTATAGATAAAAAAAATAACTATCTCTTCTTAATCTTTTAAAAAATTGTAAGTTAACTAAACAAGCACGCACAGACATGCTCTTGCACATTCCTACTAGGCTTTTGCCTATTCTTATGATCAATAAAAATTTATTTACCGATAAAAGAAAATTTGAGAAATACATCCTTCGGCATCCCAAATATCTGGAAAAAAGCTCCTTACCCACTCGAAAATCTGAAAATCACTTCAGCAAAGTAAAAAGCTTAAAGTGCCCAAAAATCTTCAAAAGAGTATATATTGGAGTTTTTTTTATCCCTAAAATTAATTGGATTTTTTTTCAAGGTATAAATACTTTATTTTTAATTACATTTTTTTAGACTATCTTGCTCAAATGATTTTTTGAAAATTAATGCTTGATTGTTGTTACTTTGATGTTTTACGTTGCTTTGGGAATACTTGTAGGAAAATAATGACACGGAAAATTATTTTAAAATGGGTATAGTCCTGCCCCAAATAAAAAAATAAAAATAGAAAGACTGTTCCTATTTGCATTGACTAGACCTCTATGAACTCACACATACATCCACAGACGCATCAAAACTACCACAAACACTCCCAAAACACTTCAATTCATTCAACGAGATGTTACGCAACAAATCAAAAGGGACCAACCATTGCCATTAAGATAGGTTTCAAGCAAATACTTAACTGCCAACCAGTCAAAATAAAAATAAGAAAAAGGAGTAAATGCAACAGTTTAACCTAATATAAAATGGTAAATCTGATCTCTAGTCAATAAACTAATACTCCCCCTCATGTGTGGTTGCAGAACATTTGCAGAACAAGAAATTTTCAGTAGCAGTCAACATGAAAGTGTACCATTCTCCCGATGATTGCAGAATCAACAAAAAATGATGGCTGCTTCTGAAACTGATAATTTTCTTTATCCAGGAACTCTTCATGGTCAATTGCTTCATCACTTTCAATGTTCTTCATGGACACTTGTGTGCTTGAAGAAACTATAAGAATAAGGAGCATTAAAAATAAAAACTTCAGGTAAACTCAAATAAGCATCTCTAATTATGTGGAACACATGCAAATAATAGTACTCAATGTCTGGACAAGTGGCTTACCATCCTGACATTTATGAATAAAGGAGTCAAATTCTGCTGCTTGTTCAGAAATCCTGACATACGAGCAAGAGTTTTTGGAAATTTTACTTGACTTTGGACATACATGAAGACCATTTGTTTCTTTGAAACAGCTTGTGCTCAGTTTGGTCTTCATTTTTAATGAGGGCATTTGATCTGTACTTCAAATATGTACCACAGCCTTGATTCAAGAACATCCGTATGAAAGAAGGTCCTCTAAGCAATCAAACCAGCAGCCAAGACTGTATCATGTAAACAATAAAGATAAATAAAGAAGCAACCGATCTGGTAGAACAACACAAAAGATAAAGAAGTATCGTTAATTTCTTCATGCTTGTTCTAAGTTCAAAGTACCATTTGCAAAAAGAAAAGATAGATGTGAAGCAACCATAGGAAACAATGAGAACTATGAGATACGGTATTCAAGCATTGTAAATGCTGTTAAAGAATTAGTGTTTCTAAAAAAACTTAAGCCATCAATATATAATCAAATTAATTTGCAGAACAATAATCTACATACGATTATTCACTAAGAACATTAAAATGTTTAGAGGGAGGAAAAGCATCCCAAAATTTATTCCTCAAAGCATATAATTAATGACCATAGATATCATACCCAAACTATCACGCCCCGTACCAGGGGGTGAACCCTTTAAACTGAAATCCACAATAATAGGAACTTAAATACAAAAATCCTCCAAAAAAATCAAATATCCCAAAAGGCAAAAACTCTTCCAAACACAATAAACTAGACATTGGAAAATTTCTCTTAACTCAGACTAATCCATTCATGCCACCTGCCACTTGTCTCACCTTTTGCATCTAATCCTATCACGTGCTATTTATTCTGACTATCGCAACTGTCAAAGTCATATGAAAAAAATGGTGGAGATAAAGGGGTGAGTCCATTGACTCAATAAGTAGCAAACCTATAATAATGTGTAAACATGAGCAAGTTACAAGATGTAGAAATAAGTAAGTTCTCAAAAATAGCAGTGATATTTTCATAAACATTTCTTTTTCAATAACAACATATATACAAAAGAACTTAGGCACAAGCATAATTGAAAAAGCATCAGAAACAGAAACAACGGCCATGTTTACCCCGTCGCAAGGTTGCAAATCTGCGGTTAGCCAAGTAGAACATAAATCATTATTTTGCACCAAAATGAGTACAATCAAAACATAGGCCACTATTTTATCCCGTGGCAAGGCCAGAAATAGGAGCATAACAGAATCTTATGCCTCTGAGTTTTCAGATGCAATGCAATAACAGAAATAGTATACTGACTAGATACTATCATGGAATCAGATCAAAATTTCAGATTTCATATTTACATTTTATGCAGTAGAGAAATAGAGTACAAAATTTGTTCATGTATACACCAGTCATAATAAGATGTCAGATTTCAAAGTTTAGATACAGAAATTAGTGTAGAAAATAACCGAGGTTGTTTTCATAACAAAATATGCAGGTTTTTCACAAAATCAACCTCAATCGGTTTTTGGCAAATTCTAGCATAAGAGCACCACTTACCTGAACTTTTTAACATCTCTGAGTTACCTCACAACAGTACCAAGCGAATATCGATCATCACCTAAACATAATTACCACAATCTTGAGTTAACAAAGTTAAACACTGTTTTTAACAGGTATATGTAAGGAGAAAGAGTCTTACCGCACAGGGAGGAAGACAAGGAGCATCACCAAGATTAAGAGGAGTTGGCCATGACTATGGGTGGAGTTAGGTGGCTACAACCATGAGAAGTAAATGCTGGCCGTGGTTAGTTGGTCTTCTCAATGCAATGTCCAACATGAGAGCAACTATGAGGCTCAAGGTTGGTTTATGATTGGGCGTAGGGTTGTCATGGAGTGAAAGCGAGGCGGCTCATGGTGCTGTCCGTGGAAGTTGAGGAGAGCAGAAAAGGAGGAGGAGCAATGGTGCATGCACACAGAGGGTTGAGATCATCCTTTGCTTCGGTTATGGTCTCACGTATGGTCACTGCAATCGGAGTTAAAGAGGAAGACCCACGTTGCTCAGTGGTTGTTGGGCAGCATGTGGGTGGTTTGGTGGATTCGTGGTGAGACATAGAGTGGAGAACGACAGCGACTTGGCACTGTACGTGGTGCTCTATTCAATTTGTGCACAACAGAGGGTGACAGACTCTCGATTTCGGTTGGGGCTGAGTGGTTCTCAAATGAGAGATGGTGAGGCACAGTGGTTTACGCCTGAGAGGGGGAGCAGCAGCGGCTCGTGGGGGTGCAAAGCGTGTTAAGGGGCTTACGATTGGTGCAATTGTTTTGCCTTGGACTGGTTGCTGTGTGTGGCTATTTGTTGTGGTGCGGATCATCCAACTACGGCATGGAGGAGCATGTGGTGGGGGACTCGCTGTGTGGCATAGGTTGAGAGGGAAGGCAGGTTGAGCGGCAGCCCTAGGTTGAAGATGATGTCCTATGTGCATGAGGAAGGCTTATATACATGCCGGTCTAGGGGTGTTTAGGTCTAGGGTTTTCCAGTTGCTGGGTCATGGTCTTTGGGCCCATTTTTATAGGTTTTGGGTCTTGAGTCCAAAACAAGCCCAACTTGTCCAATAAATATTTTTGGGCTTTTAAAATAAATTCTTGGGCCTAATACATATTAAATAGGGGCCCACTTGGTCCATAAGTATTAATTGGGCTTTATCCTAATTCTTAAGCCCAGTATTAATTGGGCTTTATCCTAGAATGTTTTTAGGTGTTCTTTTGTATACTTCATGTGTACAAAGGCTATGCCTATTTCATTCGTATCAATAATATTTACTTCTTACTTATCAAAAAAAAATTTTCCATGATCTGCCATAATAAATTTTTGGGCCCATAGCCTATTCAAAGTTGTCCAATAACCCTCAATTGGGCTTTCCAAATATATTAGCCTATTAATACCAGCCAAATTCATCCACTAAACCTTAACGGGCCTTAAAATAAACTTTTGGGTCTATGAGCCTAATTAAAATTCTTAGCCAACCTCAATAAAATATAGCTCATGGGCTTATCTAAAATGATCCATGAAACCTAATTTAGGCCCAATAAAATTGCCCTTATTCAATCCCTAATAACATTGGATCGGGTTGTTACACAAACACATCACTTTTTTTTTATAAGTTACACAAACACATCACTAACCAAGTCAAAGAACAGGTTATCCGACCAGAATGCCTAATAAAATAGGTGTACTCAAGAGCATTGACCCCATGCCTTCAAATTTCCTAATATCCATAGCCTTAGATATCACACCAAATGGAAAAAAGGTGTGCTACTCTCTAAGCACACCATATCTCCCCCTTCCAAAAATGCCCTGCAAGAATCTCTAAAATTGAGTTTGGCAATACCCCTTACTCCCCACAAAAACGTAGACCAATGTCCTAAAGAACGTAGCTACCGGACAATGTCTTAGCTGTGAATGTTGATTTGATTAGACTTTGTAACACAGTCAGAAAGGATTTCCTTGCGGCAGGAAAACAACTGAGATAAGTGCAATGGCACAGCAATCTCGACTCGAATGGATTAGACCACCAGCACTGCTGCTTGTTAATTCCACAACTCCAGATGAAGGCACTACAAAGGCATGGCTAGGAGAATGGAGATCGAAAAAGTCTTTTGCCGGCAATTTTCTCCCTCTTTTTGTATCAGAAAGTCGTGCAGTGAGCATTGGACTTTTTCCTCAAAAGGGGCTTTGCCACAAAGGGGATGGGGGAGTTGAACCCAATTATGTGCCACAAACCCCCACAAAGAAGGAGCCAAAATGGAATTGAAATTTCCTAAACCCCATGCCAATATTTCATTCAGTGTTTGGCCCTCCAGATAATGCTCGTTCTGTTAACCATATCTCTATACACATATAATAACCAATTGATAATTATTGCTTCCCCTTATAATTTTTTGCTGTAAAAACATGTTCTTCGGCTGTCATCGCAAAGATAGAAACCTCTTTTGAGGAAGGTTTTTCTAAATACTCTCTCATGAGAGTAGAAAAAATAGCACAATCACATCATCATCAAATGAGATCTAACTTCCCCTCTTTTTGTATATTACACAAAAAAAACACAAAACATTGTGTTGATTGGAGATGTCATTTTCTATGAAATATTGGAATACTTACAAATACGTTTTCTCAATAGTTGAAGCGTTTAGAATAACCTTTCAGCGAACATATGCCAAAGTTAAACATCATGGTTCAAGTCCCATGCTCTCCGAAACTAAGGGCATGTTTGCGTAATGAGATGAGACGAGAAATTCTCAAAACTTCTCATAATTTCCTTCCCAGACATCACTCAAACACAAAACATTTTTCAATTTCAAATCTTCAACTTTTTCATCACATCATTACCTAATCATTATCCAAACACAGAAAACAATACAACTTTTCCAAACTTCCAAACAAAACACAAAAATCATAACTTCATAGTATTTTTATTCAACTCTTTTTCTCTCCTTTCCTAAAATCCAATAAAACATCTTAACTCAAACCATTTCACCACTATTCACAGAACTATGAGATACTCTAAGGCCTTGTTTGGGTAACAAGATACTCTCGGATATTCTAAACTTCTCAACACTTCTCATAATTTCCTTCTAAACATCATTCAAACACAAAATACTTTTCAATTTTCCTTCCAAATATCATTCCAACACAATTCAATTTCAAATCTTCAACTTTTTTATCTAATCATTATCTAAACACAAAACCCAATATAATTTTACCAAACTTCCAAACAAAACACAAAAAACAATACAACTTTTTCAAATTTCAAAAAAAAAATATTATTAAGAAATTATACTCAAATAATTTTTTAACTTTATAATATTTTTATTCAAGATTTTCTCGGTCCTTTCCCAAAACCCAATAAAACATCTTAACTCAAACTCTTTCACTACTATTCACAGAATTATGATATATTCTAAGTGTTCAAACGAGCCCTAAGTGTCCAAACGAGCCCTAGGGGAACAAACAAAAGGATTTATGCACATGGACTGCATAGATAAAACCACCACAACAGACCATGAAAGATGTGCTACCCATGAGATGGAGTAATGGATGATCAACACTTTCCAATTCTATCACGATCTGAGATTAAAATGCTACAGAAACTCTACCCTCGGCCTCCATCAAATCCATCATTGCCACCACTCCCACACCTGTTCACCATTACCCACTCATTTAAATGTGTTCTGCCTATTCTGTGCATCCCAAACTGGTCATTTATGACTGAGGTGACCAAAAATCACAACTTCTTGTGTTTCAATTAGAGTGGCAGATGGCCATTCCTCGAAAGAAAAAAAAAATCAAATCATCTCAATTCAGGAAAGAATACCCAAAATGAATCCTAAAGGGCCTTCAACTTCAAAATTCACTGCACCTAACTCATCCATTTGAGCTCAACTACATCAAGGGATAGCAGATAACAGAATTCATTTATCTATTGAATTTAAAACTATAATTAAGATGCAATATCACTGTATTACTGCAGCACCAACTCAAAAATAAAAAGAAAGAGAAAACTAACCGTGCCATTCAATAGTAAATTCTGGAACCCAAAAGGAAAAATGGGATTTTTTCAAGAATTTTCAAGAAACAGCAAACGAACTTATTGACAAGGTGAGAATCCACAGAGCCCAGGTCCCAAAAACCACAATTTTGAAGCACAACCACACGAAAGTCGAAGTCAACCAAGCTATTTACGACCCCAAACTCAATAAAGTTGAATAATTTACATCACAGAAAACCAAAACGAACTAAAGAATGAAAGCAGAGCCTACGATTAAAACGAACTCTTGAACCTAAACCCTAGAAAGACCAAGTTCAAATGACAGTTAAACAGTTGAACTACCATTTCGCACGGCAAACACAACTTTGAAAAAGAAAATCACCAGAAAATACAAGATTCAACCAACAGTAAATGGAGCTTTACAGTGAATTGAATTATACAATATACAGTTAATTGAAAAGAATGAAGGAAATACGCATACCCGTATAGCAGCTGAGAGTCGCTCTCGCTCTCTCGCTCTCGCTCTCTCTCTCTTTAACTTCCATGAACGGTCAGACATAGGTGACGTCGACTTCTGCTGGATGAATCGGACGGTTGAGATGGGACCTCGGGGACGGGATCGGACCGATGAGCATGGGCCACGAGGGATTAGGAACCAGCTCAGCGTGCCGCGTTGACACGTGCAGGTTCTCGGAAAGAAAGGAAAGGCTAGGGACTCTCGAGGAAAAAAGGATCCAATTGGGGGACGGTGGTCCACCTCCTCCTTTTGCCCGTGTACCGCACCTCATTTTTTAAGTGTTTTAGTCGAGGAAAATGCAACATGCCCTGCTGGGCTCTCGCTGGACTGCAGTATTTTTTTATATATTTTTTTAAATTTTTTTTTATATAAATATTTTTAATAATTTTAAATATTTTAAAAAATAAAATAAAAAATATAATATTATTAAAAAATATTTTTTTAATTAGGAAGTAGAATAAAAAATAATTTTTAATAATTTTTTTTTTTTACTTTCTGATTAATGAAGTATTTTTTAATGATATTTTAAATTTATTTTATTTTTTAAAAATATGTAAAAGTGTAAAAAAAATCTATATAACAAATAAATTAAAAAAATATACATAGACAAGTACATACTAAGTCCAACAGGAGTCCCCAGAGGGAGCTGTAGTATGACCATTTTAAATATTTTAAAAAAATCATAATAGTATTAAAAAATACTTTCTTAAATATTTATAATTTTTTATTTTATTTCGTGATTAAGAAAGTATTTTTTAATATATATTTTTTACTTTCTGATTAAAAAATTATTTTTTTAATAATATTTTAAATTTATTTTATTTTTTAAAAATATTTTAAAATATTAAAAAATTTATATAAAAATTTATTTAAACAAAACAAATAAAAAATAATACTACAGTCCCCAGCTGGAGCCCCCAGCGGGGGCTGTAGCATCACCCTTTAGTCAAACTGATAAAATTGATCTTCTTATTCAATTCATATGATATTTTACATAAAATTATAAATATATGTAACACTACTTATTTATATGTTATGATTTCATGTTATTAACTCTTGTGCATATGTTAGTAAGGTCATGCCCAGTAAAAAATACAAATGCAGTGCTTTTGAATTTAGTTTAATTTAAATTAATTTGGTTTAATTTAAAAAAGTTGAATCGTTTAATATATTTTGTGTGAGAAATTAAAAAAATTATAATAATGAGATAAGATGAAATAAAACACTTCTTATATCCAAAAAAGATATTAATTTTTCGATGGAAGCCTCAATCCTGATGCGAGACCCTTTCTTTGAGTTGCTCTAGCTGTCGTAAGAACTAATGAAAGATAACTATTTAATAATTATAATAAATTTATTTATAAAACATTATTAATTTAAATTTAATATTTTATTATGATTTTAAATTGAGAAATAAATAATTATTTTATTCAAATAAATGTACAAAAACTGTTTAATAAATATCTTTACAAATATTAATATCTTTACAAAAAATTTATCTGTCACTTAAACCCTCCTCGTGTTGTGTATAAAATAAAAGAGGGACTGCCAGTGAGGAGCTCAAAAAGCTCTTATGATCAAAAGCTCAACTGTGGTGCCCTTGACTTCCACGTGTTATTTTTGTGGAGTTCGTGACATTGGAATGATGACCACACGGATCACGCACCCCAACGACCAGTGCTCAGAGTATGTACAAAAATAATATTTGTAGCAGAGAAATGAAAAGGGTCTTTCTTTATTAAGTACCATAATTGTTTAAAAACAGTAAAATAACTTTACAAAAATTATACAGTCATCTGACAGATAAATTAAAAACAGGAAATAACATAAGGGAAACAAATCTCATAGCGCTGAATAATATCTCAGCAACTCAAACCTCCGACTGAGTTGATCCCTTGGATTCATACTCGGGCTCTGCGTCAGACTCTACGGCACCATAAGACGGAACCGTAGGGTTAAACATCACAATGAAATTATGACATCTCAGCAAGTAATTAACTAAAACAACATCCAAGAGATTTAAAACACATTAATATAATCACGCGTCCTCATACGAACAAATATTTCAGAAAACAAAACCACATTCTTTTTCCCAAAAATACCCTTTTAACTACTCACGTCAAAAATCTCATTTTTGTCCAATCATAACCATTAATTAATATGTATGCACCACGGTCTCCCCTATGGACCGTCCTCACGTCCTGGTTCTCATCGTCACACCACGGGTAACGTTCGTGCATGAGATTTCGTAACGAGTGATGACTAGTTATGCGCCCAACGCGTATATAGCCAAGCATCATTTCATCTCACCAACCAAAATGTCACAGAATCGATACGAGAGCGTTACCGTCTCATCTGTTCCCGTCGTCGCCCTGCGACAACGTAAGGGACGTCACGTCAATCTGTTACTCTCCCGAGTGACCACAGGAGCTCCACCGAGATAATGTCTCATCTCGGCTTGGGGTCGTGATACACACGCACCCACATATTCAATCACAATTCAAAACAGACAACGTGACATCACAGCACAATTTATTAAAAACGATAAATATGCATTTCAACAGTTTATTGGAATATATTTAAATATATCATTTACAAATTCTCAATAAATACAAAAATACAGTTTATAACCAACTACACGCGTAATCTCATCCTCCAATCCTGCCTAAGGCCCAACTCCAATTATCAATTACAACTCAACACTTCAACGGCCCAAGGCTCAATTTTCAATGAAACAAACAGATCAACAGTTTACAAATAAACAACAATTATAATGCCAATTTAAATCACTTGAGTTGCGATGGAAAATTACATACACACGAAGATGGAAAACATATGAAAGATCAAGCAAAAGGGGCGTTGCTCAAGGTGGCGACACAGCGGCGGCAACAGTGATTTTCAAGAATCAAACAATAGCTTTTCTAGTGGGTTCTCTCTCAAAAGAATTTGATTTAAGAAAAAGTTTGAGAAACTCAACACACAGCGATATCCAACAATTCACCAGAATGAAATATAAAATTTTAGAACCAAACAAAGCTCGGCAAAGCTTCACAAGCTCACAGTTTCACCAACAAAACAATACAGAACAAGACACAAATCAACAAGAAAAGAAGATGACTAAGACAAGAGAGGAAGGAAGAGGAACTCGACAGGCTTTATTGTAGAAGCAGTGGCCTATTTATAGACCAAGAATGGCGGTGGTAGGTGCCCACGTGTCACACGAGTAAAAGAAGAGAAAACGACAGTGAGCCATGGAGGAGATGCGTGGTAGAGAGGGTCGCATGGTGAAGCGACGGGTTGACAGCAGCCTTCGATGTACATGCCGAAAGACACGGAGGCATCAATGAGAGCTCGAGGTGGAAGAGGGGGGCCGCGTGGAGCGATAGCTGGACAGCGAGTACACGGGGCCGCAACCGAGCGACACGGAACTGCCATAGGAAGGTGGTGGTGGCTCACGACAGCTGCTGGAACAAGAAGGGAGAAGAATAAAGTAGAAGAAAATAGAAGAAGGAAGAAGAAGAAGGGTTGCTGCACTGCGCAAGAAGGAAAGTGATGAAGCCCTATAGATCATCCTCCAAAACGGTGTCGTTCAACTAAGGGGAGGGGCTGTGTTTTAATCTGCACGGGCTAGGCTCCTCAAACCGCAAGGTTGGGCTTCAAAACGCGGGCTGGGTTCACTGCTTGCGCACTGTTTGGGCCACAACACACACACGGGTTGGGCCTCACCTCACACACAACACAAATAAAAACACACACACAACCCACCAAAAAAAAAACACTACAAAATCAAAGGCTCAAACCGAAATACACCAACAAAATAAAATAACATAAATAAATTAATATAATAAAATAAAATAATAAGGAATTAAAAACACATTAAAATAAAATATACGGAATATAAACACAAGCAAAAACTAGAGATCCCACATCAATTCTCGTTATTTTCTTTTTGCTAAAATAATTTAAAAAGCTTTTTATTTAAAAAAATTTATATATTTGTGACATTGATCGAGTTTGATATGTCTATTTATGATTTAAGAAATAGTATCATACATTCGGAATTAGATACTTTAGTATTATTCTGTCTAAAAAAGGTCATATCTATAAAGAAAAGTTAAAATAGGTTTAATTTTATAAAATACAGTTATATAATGTCTAATTCGTTGAAAGAAAAATAGACCAATAATATTTAAATAAGTTTTTAAAATATATATGTTTTATAAATAAGAACGAGAAATTTGCACACAATTTATCTTTCATTTCTCGAAATCAGAAGTTCACTTGCTAACTTTTTTTAATCAACTGACTCCTTTGATTTTGTAGCTTTGGAAGTTTCGAGACAGAGAGCAGCCTTTATTGGCAGCAATATTCTCTTTAAAAAAAAATTACTTTTGAGATAAATAGTGTTGTACACTTTTAGCCCGATGCCATTATACAAAGAGTAGTCACATGGAACACACAAATCAACAAAGCAGCCTGGGGCTTTATTGGACATTTCACTTTGAATATAATTCTAATTAAAGTGATGTGCCCCTTACATCTTAACCTTTTTACGACCACCATTTATAAACACATCTGCTATCCTATCATCCTTCACTCTCTCAGTTCAATCCAATTTATTCTCTGAACAAATCTCTCTCTCTCTCTCTCTCTCTCTCTCTCTCTCATCCTTTAGCCGCAGCGACACCCATATAATAGTTAGAAACATTTTCTTTATGGGGCTCGAAGTTGCAATAGATGGGCTGTAGAGGGTACAAATGGAAATGGGTTCAAGCTCTCGAGCCGAGTTTGGAGGCTCATCGTCTGCCTCTCCACCCATCTCGTGCTCCATATACGAAATGAAGTATTTGATTCCATTTTTATTCATTATTCTCTATGGTCAATCCCCTCTTTATCTGATTCTTTGAGCGTAATGGCATCGTCGGGGGCCGCATGGCCACTGCCAAGGTCTCAGGCCTAGCAGCAGAATAACACAGCGGTTTCACAGATGAGAGGCAGAAGATTATTCAAACTAAAAATATTTAACTAACAAGAAGAAGTAGAAGAAAGCATACCACGCTATGGAGAGATTGACAAGCAGAGAACCAAATTTGGGGGAATTGAAGGATGACATTCACTTTTATACTAAGTCACAAGCGGTGAGAGCGGTGAAAAACAAATTAAAAATAGAATTCGATAAGAGCTTCGGAAGCGGTGGAAAACAAAAGGAAATATGAATCTGAAGATCGAGGCTTTTATAGGAAGCGGCAAAAAAGACTTGATTTTATTCTTAAATCCACTTGGTGCAGGTGGTGATAAAAAAAATTATAGATAACAACTGGAATAGAAATCCACAGAAGCTACGAAAACCAGAAAGCGATTGAAAAAAAAATTAAAAATAGAATCCGATAAGAGCTGCGGAAGAGGTGGGAAACAAAAAGGAAATCACAATCTAATAAAAATTATAAAATCGTCGTTTTTACACGAAGCGGCAAAAAAAATTTTGATTTTGTACTCTAAACATTCGGTGCAAGCGGTGGTGCAAAAAATAAGAACTTGAAACTAGAAGGATCAACGTTTTTATAGAAAGTGGCAAAAGAAATTTGATTTTATACTTTGAAGCATTCGGTGCAAGCGGTGATCCAAGCAGAGATAACAAAAATAAGAAGCGGAAAGCAGAACGTAAGAGAAGTGAAGGACATGGCGGGAAAATGAATAAAAAATAGAGGGCGAAATTGGAAAGAAATGTGACAACTCTTACTTGTTTATTCGCACTTATATATATAGTAAATGAATAAATATATATATAAACCACTATTAGAAATATCTATTTTATACACATGATATAGTATCATATAGATTACACATCTCTCTAAGTGAGTGTTGGAAACAATCAACTAGAAGCAGTCATGCAGTAAATATAAAATATGTACTGTTATAATGATTTATCTCTAATATTACTCTTAACATGTCTATGAGTATTACATTGACCTCGTCAACTGTATCTAAGATATATATTTTGAGCACTAGGTGAAACCTCTAACAATCAACTAAATTATTCGAAGTTTGTTAAGAGTCAGGGATAGAAGTTTGTTATGAGTTTATTTAGTTAATTGTTTAAATTATACCCTTAGTCGCAAAAACAATATTTGTTTTTTATCAACGTGAGTCTACATTAATTACGACTGTTTGATAAATGAACCAGGCTGAGATTATTTTATTATTATTTATAAATTATTTTATATTTATTTTATATTTTTTATTAATATTTACAAATTACTTAAAATCATCTGGACATCTAAATATAACTAAGATTGAACGTAATTTCAAAATTTAATGGAGCGAAAGAATGATTGGCCCACGTAAACTTTGGATTATGCATGCCCCCAAGATTCTGACATTTTGTATTAATTTAATTAAAATGTATGTAAAAATAAAAGTAAAGATTTATATGTTTATATAATATACTATGAGACATGAGATTAATGGCGGTTTAATATTTCATACCAATCCCGTAAAGCCGTAAAACTATTACATTAGTTCTGAAAATTTAAAATAGTAGTGGAAGAAACGTTTCTTCTATCTCTTTGTTTCCAAATTTTTAAAAATTTCAAGATTCTTAATAAAAAAAATTAAAATAATTTTTTTGCAAAGAAATTTGCATACTTTTAACCTATCGAAAAATGAATAAAGATATTTTTTTAATAAAAGAGTATTAATTGTGAATTATTTTAATCTCAAATATGTTTTGTTCTCCATATATCATATATATGCTCATTGATTCCTCAGGTAAATTCAAATTTTTTAATTTGATTTATTATGTTGTATGTATGTTTAAATTAGTTTTGAATATCATAATATCATAATATGACTTTTCATGGTCATTTTCTTTGCCTTTTATTTTAAGAACTTAAGTTAAATAATATGGACAAGCCAAAAATTTTAAATCATAAACATTGTTAAGACTAGGTTTCTAATTAATAAAAACAAATTGAACGAACTTTTTCGACTTTTGATATTATTGAGACTAGGCCGTTTCGAAACAAATTAAATAAATAACGACTTTCTTATAAATTATTTGCTAGTTTAAATTGAGAAGAAATGTGATAATTAATGAACCTTTATTTTTGGAAAGAACATTGAGATCAATTGGCATGTTAAATGTTTTTATTTTTTATTTTTACATTCAAACTTGGAACTTACTATATACTTATATATGCATGCTTTTAAGTAATCTTTTAGTTTTTAATTTGTTATATAGAAATTTTTATATATCCTTCAACCCCCTCTACATAAATATTTGCTTCGTCCCTGACCATGCATGCAAAAGCATACGTGTTGCTGATACAATTTTAAGGCCATTAGGGCAATTAGTTGCAAAGAGGTTTGGGGCACGCAGGTTGTGGATGGATTAGCATAAACAACCGCATTGATGTTCGACAGAATTGCTTCTTCACATGATGTTTTGTTTTGCCTTGCGTATTGTTCGTTTAGGTCCCATTTGGATACAGAAATAGTTTCATCTCATCTCATATTATCATTATAATTTTTCTAAATTCACACACAAAATATAATAAATAATTCAATTTTTTTAAATCTCAAAATAATAATAATATTAAAAAATAATATTCTAATAATATTTTATTTAATTTTTAACTCTCATCTAAAATTATTTTATCTCATCTCACTATCCAAACGGGCCTTAATTTATTTTTTGCTAATTTGCAGTCATTTTTTTTCAGAGATTTTGTATTGCATCTTGTTTAATAAAAGGAACTTTTATGTTAAAAGAAGAAAGTTGTTGCACGCTTTATCGAGAAAGATTTGGGTTATAAGATTGTGCCACATTACTATTTTCCATTTGTCTTAATGGCCAAAATTGAATGAGGGTGCTCTTTGTCAATTTTCTATATTGGCCGAAGAGTGTATTGTGGTAGTTTTGATCATAGTTTGTATAAAATTTTAAAAGACTTAAGGAGATGTTTGGATTCGAAGATGACTTGAGATGACTTGAGATGAGCTGAGATAGATTGTGAATAGTAATGAGATGAATTGTGAATAGTAGTGAGATTTATAAGTTAAAGTTACTGAATAGTAATGAATAGTAGTAAGATGAGTTGAGATGAGCTGAGATAACTTGCGAATCCAAACAATTATAGTTTTTGAGGCATATTCCATTCCCAACTAAACTATTAGACTTTCCGTTAAGTGATCAATATATCGGTTTTGAGTAGACTAAACAATCCATCAATCAATCTTTTTGAACGTGAAATTGATATTATTATGAGGAGTAATTCTACATACAACCATAAAGTGCGTAAATGTTGTGTAATCGCTTTAAAAAGAGTGGGGTCTACTATTAAAAAACTAATTTTTTTTTACGTGGATCCCAGATTTTATTTATTTTTTTAAAAATAATTACGCAGTGATTACATAATTCACGGTAGCAAATATCTTTTATCTATTACGAGAAAGATGTATTGGGAAAAGAAAATAAATCAATTATAAAAATGATGATATTTTTTTCTTAGACAAATGAGTGACCTTAAGGAAAAAGGATGGGCCATGGATAGTCGTGCTAAAAATACAACACAATCAAGTACCAATTCCCAATCCATAAGTTGGGAGACATGTTGGATATGTTAGTTGAGCCAGTAGTATTAAGATGGGAGATGACCGCAAAATGAAATACGATTATGATTCCGATATGAACATTATTTCAATTGAGTTTGTGAAAGATGTTGCTAGAGGGTTTAATGGTCATGTACACAATTATCAAAATCAAGGTTTGAAGTTCCTTGAGTGAGGAAAGCGAGCTTTGGGATAGTGATTTCAAATCCAGAAGTTAAGCATGCTCAGTTAACTTCACGTAAGATAGGGTTTGGCTTGATGGGGTGATAGTGAAAAAGTTGACAAATAAGTCACCCTTACTGCCATTCTACAAAACGGTACATGATATTTTCACCTCATACAGCTCCTCATTCAATTATTTCGAAGTCATTAGATTATTTTCCTTGTTTGATGTTCTCTCTTCTTCCACTTCACTCCGAAGAATAACTAGGACCAATTTAGTCGCATTTTCATTCATTCGGAATAATGGTTCTTTTACTTCATTTTTATTTACTTATTTTTTCCCTCTCTTTTCTTTTTTATTTTAAATTTATTTTTTCATTCCTTACATCATTCCATAAGTTTCATAGGTTTGATCTTGTAGAATTTGGCCCATTTTCTCATTATGAAAAATGTACAAAATAAATCAAATTGATTTTTAGATCACAATTACTATGTGAAATCTTCAATTTTTTCTCTTTCTCTATCTCAATCCTGTAGGTACAACGTTTGAATCAATTGAGACTATTTTATTTTGTTTACGTATGGATAGATATTATTACATTCTAATTCCTTCTTGATATTATTACATGTTTACGTATGGATAGATATTATTACATTCTAATTCCTTCTTGATATTATTACATTCCAATTCATTTTCTGAGAAATCCTGAGTTTCGTGCTTTGGTGGGTCTTCGAGATGCCTTCGATGACCTATGTTGTATTGAAAGGATATATACATGATCCAATTGGTTGCATAAAGCACGCAGTATCAATGAAATTGGGGAAAGTATACATAAAATATAGTTCTTTTATATTATATTAGTATCAATTAGTGATCCCGGCTCGGTAAGTCCTTTCTTCTGTGAAGAACAGTGGGTGTCAGTCCTACATTTTTTCTCTGTGGATTGAGAAGAAAGGGGGCTTAATGGAACTAATGAATAGACTTTGAACTTCAATTCTCGGGCCGGGAAAGACATCATTTATTAGAAAGTGCTAGATTGACAAGAGATGAGCTCAAGATGTGGCCAAGCAATTAACTAGACCCTACCACATACAGACAGTAAACAAGAGTTGTGCCAGCTTATTCAAAACCATCTTATCCAAAATGCTACTCTTGCCAGTGGTATAGATTTAACTATTTGCTAAGCACATGAATGCTTGATTGAGAAAAATAAGCTATTCGGAGTAAGTTCCTTAACTTGGAGAGGACATTAGTCCAAAATATACTTTATTGTTAATAGTAGATCAAGGACTTCTGCTTAGAGTCCTAAGAGAATTACCCTTGAATTGGCCATCTTATCAGCTAATTTTTAGCTAATATTAGGCTTTTTGCCTTTTACCTATCTCGTTCAAAACACAATTCCACGTAGAAAAAAAAAATTATTTACTTTTAAATTTTTTCTTATGTTTGTAAAAAAAAAAAAAATCATATTTTGCAGATCCATCTGCCAACACACTTTCTCCTTCCTTTGATCACTTGCTATCTCTGAAATCTCATCTCCAAATAGACCTTCTGCTAGCTTGTGGTAGACTACGAGGGTAGCCACGATTATTGCAACAGTAAAATCTACCCATTCATGGCGGACCTCAGCCGGACATGCAGTGAGGTTGAATTTGTTCTGGTAATGGGTGATGAATTGGGGGAAACTAGGGAACTATTCAAGAGATAAAAAATTGAAAATGTTCTGCACTTTAGTTTTTACAAGAATATGGATAAAATCCACGAAGAAGAGGGGATTCACCCAAATATGTTCATGGGAGATGTATTATACTACGGAGATAACCATTATATAGTGGAGCAAAATAATGCACAAACCAAGAAAGTCGAGAGATGCTATCGACGGAGCTGAAGCAGTGCCAACGTGACTGGATGGAGGAGTTGCGTTGGTGATGGATCCACGATCACAAGAAAAAGTACCAAGAACGAGCTATGAAGAACAAATGTGGAGAATAAATTGAGAAGTAATTTCGAGAGAGCTGTGAAAAACATGTTGTCAGAAGGAAGAAATTTCGAGAATGGGGAGAGATCGAGACATTACCTTTCGAGTAGGGCTGTATAGAAACCGACGTCATCAGCCACCACCGACCGGCCGTGTCAGGAATCGGCCGGAACCGGTGGAGAACCGGTCGGCGTGCGGTAGTAATTTGAAGAAACCGACGTTCAGCGATTCGGTCTCGGTTTGAAGCTGGACCGGACCGTTGAACCGACCGATATAATAAATTTTTTTTTAATATACCCTTATCGAAACGACGCCTAAGTGGAACGGCGTCGTTTATGTTAATAAGTATTACAATAGATAATGGAAACAACGCCGTTTGGCATTAAACCAAACGGCGTCGTTTTATTAGGGACGTAAGAAAAAAAAAAGTCTGAAATGACGCCGTTCCACTTAAACTTAAGTGGAACATCGTTGTTTCGAGATGAGTCGTCTTCTTCCCCAGCCCCTTCTTCTTCCTATTTCGAACTCTGCAACTCTCTCTCTCTCAGTCTCTCTCAATAGAACCGCCAGAGAACTGGCGCCGACCGAGAACAACCTCGATCGGTTCCTCCTCCCCATTGACTAGTTATGGTTGATGCCTCCCCCTTTTTTTCAGACGTCGGTCGGCGTCGATTTTGTCCAAAAACCGCGCCGACGACGTCGATTTTCACCCCTACTTTCGAGGGTATAGAAGAAAGAGAAAATAATATATAAAAATAAGACAACTTTGGAACAGTTCACTCCAAATATGTTGATGAGCCGTAGCTTCACGCTCATATGCCTTCGTGCAACTTGAGAGGTTTGGATTTAGAGATAAGTTGAGATGGATTGAAATAATTTGTTAATAGTAGAATAAAAATTGAATTATTTATTATAGTGTGAGAATTTGGGAATATTGTTTTAAAATTTGAAAAAGTTGAATTGTTTATTATATTTTGTGTGAGAATTTGAAAAAGTTATAATGATGAGATGAGGTGAGTTGAGGTGAGTTTTGAATCCAAACTTCTCCTGAAATTTACCTCACATTTGCTTAATTATACATAGCACTAGCATTTGGATAAACTAATGGCAGTGCTCTAAGATGAGTAAGAGCAAGACAATAATATTCACTATAAGAAAAACAGGTATTTGTAACTATTTTTTTTACGACGAAAAAAGATTATTTATTACTAAAATAAACTCATTTTAACTGAAAATAATCATTTCGTTAAAAATAATTGATCGTAAATAAGCAGTTTTTTTATAGTAATTTCTTCTTTGCCTTAAAAGGATTATCACTAGCAGAAGTCTTTCATATATAAGTCTTTTAAGGCAAGACACATTGAGTCATTCTATTTTTCCCTGTTCTTTCCAGCTTCAAAAGTTGGTTTTCTTTTCTTGCACCCCATTCGACGATGCTAAGAGCATTTTCATCCCATGCCTCATATCACTGTTATACCTAAATTATAGAAAAGAATTTAGGAAAAAGCTCAAAAACTCCATTCCATCCCATTTCCTACTTTAGGATTTTGATTTAGGGGATAAACTAGGAAATTACTATTCATTCCCTAAATAATCTTTTATTAATATTTTATTCTAATAAATAAAATAATTTTTTCTTCCAATCAATTACACTTTCTCTTATATTCATATTTATTATAATTTTAACTAATAAGTTTAAAAATAATTTAAATAATTACTAAAATATAAAAATAATAATTTTAAAAATATTATCAAATCCGTAAAAAAATAATTTAAATTTTTGTTTAAAATATTCACTATAGTAAAAGTTCAAAACATAAGAAAAAATATTAAGTAGTTAAGTTTGTAAATGGAAGTAAGAGAAAAAAATAATAAAGAAAGAATAGAAGAATATTATTTTAATAGAATAGATAAAAAAATAGGGAATGAGATGTAAAATATTTTTTAAAAATGAGTAAAATTTAGGATAAAATTATAGAAAATATCATTTTTAACTGAAATTTAAGAAAAAATTTAGAAAACCGAATATGAATCCTCTAATACTCTACTCATTTAATCGATCATTGTCTTATTCCTAATCCAATTATGATTTTTTTTTTGAGCCTTGTGTTATGGCTTATTAATTAAAGAAGAAAAACGTATAAGCTTTTGAGGCAGGCTCATGTTTTGAGAGTGTTTTTTGGATCACCGAACCTATCATCTCATGAAATTCTGATTTGCCATATTTTATTTTGGGAAAAAGAATATAGACCACCTCAATTTTTTACCCAATTTATCTACAAACTCTCACTTTTGGCCATCAGCCCCTAAACTATTGAGAAATTAAAAAAAAAAAAAAACTCCCCATTAAGTTAATAAAATAAAATAAAATTTTCTAAAAATTATTATATTTTATGAAAAACAATTCATGTTTATCATTTTTCTATATATTAAAAAATTAGCTTTCAAATTTATTTTTAACAAATTTTTGATTCTAAAGTTTTTCGAATATCTTTTTTTTTTTAACCTTTTTCTCAAGTATTTTCTGAATTTCTATTTTTAGTAAGGGAATTTATGTCAATTAATTCTAGAGAAGTAGATTACAATTCTTTAATAATTGAGGGTGCGATTACCAAATTGAAAGTTTGAGGTGATATTTGTATTTTTTTTTCTTTTTTTTTTTGTGATAGATTTCGTTTGTTTTCACAACTCATCTTAATTCATCTCATCTCATTATTATAACTTTTCTAAATTTTCACACAAAATAATATAAACAATTCAACATTTTCTAATTTTAAAATAAAAATAATATTAAAAAAATATTTTTTAATAATATTTTATTCAACTTTTAATTTTTATCTCAACTCAACTCAATTAATCTCATCTCATCTTATTTGTGAAAACAAACGAATGCGACCTCGTTTGTTTTTATAGTTAATCTCAAGTCATCTTATCTCATCTCATCATTATAATTTTCTCAAATTTTTACATAAAATAAAATAAAAAGTTTAATTTTTTAAAATATTAAAATAAAAATAATATTAAAAAATATATTTGATTCAATTTTTTTATTTTAATTTTAATTCATTTAATTTTATTTATAAAAACAAACGAGACCAACAATAATTTATAAGAACATCTGATGCCTTTTTTGCTATTTCACAATAAAATTAAAACAACCATGCAATAAATATATTTGTCACAAATTTAGGAAAGAGATTGTTATTATAAAGAATCGTTCCCTAAACAAGAAAAGGATGGAGGATGCATGCAAGCAACGCATGCAGTAGCACATCACATTGGCATTGCAACAATTTTAGATGCTTATGACAAGAATCTGGCCCACGCTCCTATCAAATCAATCATGTCATCTAAAACAACGATGTAACATGTTTCCACGCTGACACGAAATTAGAAATCTAATTTAAATTTGTATAAAAAAAAATACGAACATAATTTTCTATAGATTCATCTCTTTTATTAAATAAAATTTATATTCGTGTTAAAATTTTTAATATAAATTATTAAATCATTTTCAAGAAATCTTATTCCATTTTATATAAAAAAATAAAAATTTAAAAGAATTCAATCACCGTATCTTTAAAAAAAATAATACTTACAATCGTGAATAGTGTCGTACAGTCATTTTAAAAAAAATAAATAAGTACGGATTCATATGAAAAGAAATTAATTTTTTAATAATGAATCTTACTTTTTTTTAAAACGATTATACGACACTTGCACACTTCACAATTATATGTAATATTACTCGTCTTTAAAATTAGAGTTTTGCTACTCAACCTCCACCACACTCCACACTTTTTTAAATTTTTTAAATTTTTAATATTTTTTTTAAATTTTTTTTGAGTTTATTCTTTTTAAATTATTTCAAATTTTTTATTCATTATTCATATAATAAATATTTAATAAAAGAAAAAAATAATAAAAATTAAAAATAATGTGGAGTGTGGAGGTTGTGTGAATAGTAAGAGGTTGAGTAGATTTTTTGTTAAAATTAAGAATTTATTGCAAAATTTCTTTAAATTCTTTCTTATTTTGAATCTTATTGATTTATTATTAAAATAATAAAATATTGAGTTCGCAAAGAAGAATAAAGTGATGGCTCATAAAAGAGGCTCCATAATAGCCAGCTTGCACATTCTTAAATCTGGTTTCAAAATTCATATCAATTTATTTTATTTAATTATTATAATTATTTTAAATTTTTAAATAAAATATAATAAATAATTCAATTTTTTTAACTCTCAAAATAAAAATAATATTTTATTCAACTTTTAACTCTTATTTCATTTTATTTTATTTCAATTTATTATCTAAATCTTACTTTACCCTCTCCATATCTCTCTATTTGTAAGTATTAATGATACTATTGTACCATGCATCTAGCATTTTTTTATACATTTTTTTTTTATAAATTTAATATAATGAAAATTTTGTCACCCCAAACTTTTTTCTCTTAAAAAATATCTTTCACAAAAATTAAAACTTTAAAAATAAAATTGAAGTATAGGTAATTTTTTTATAAATAAAAAAGGACAATAAAATTTATTTTCTCAACTTTTTCTCTCTTTTAAAAGAACAATTCTATACAACTTTCTCATTATCCGTATATTATATATTTTTAAAATTTTTAAATTTTTTTAAAATCGTTTATAATATTTATTTATTTATTTTTTCTCTTTATTGCAGTGAGCACAACAAAGGAAAAAAGAGCACTGCAACGTTTGTAGTAGAAGACACATAAGAGCGGTGAAGTGACTGGAGTCGTTGTCTCATTCACTAGTTTTTGAGGAAGTAATAACAACAACAGAGACTAAGAAAGATTTTCTAGGAAATGAAAATGACAGACAGAGATATAAAGGTTAAGGATTCATAATAAGACCGACTAGATTAGCAAATCGGTGACTATAGATTTAGGAGAAGATAAACCCAAACCGCAAGATGAAAAAGACGTGTGGAAGCTACGATGACAAGAATCAAACAGCAGCAGCAAGTACAGCTATGATAAACATCCAGCTACTTTCATTCCTCCCATGTCCACTTCAGTTTCCGAGAAAAACCCATCAACCGGGCCCTTAAAATGGGGCTGGGAACCGGAGAAGCAGGCTCGGCAACCTTATTATCTTCAGGTGAGAGCAACGTCATGAGTCCCGAAGACAAGACCGGCACCACCACCACCACCAACAAGGACGTAAGGGACAAGGAAATTGCTCAATACAATGCCGATGCCCGGCTCATGGCTGAGTTTGAGCAGTCTAGTGGTTCGGGTAAGTCTTTTAACTACTCAAGATCAGTACTGCATGCTCCACAATCTGTGCCTGAAGAACAATTAATAACTGCGTATCTGTCCAGAATACAAAGAGGTGGTCTAATTCAGCCCTTTGGATGCTTGCTTGCAATTGAGGAACCCACTTTTAGAATCATCGCTTATAGTGAAAATTGCTTGGAACTGCTGGCTTTAGACAGCCAATTCGAGTCAAAAGAGTTTAAAGGTTTGCTTGGAATTGATGCTAGAACCTTGTTTACGCCTTCTTCAGGGGCTTTATTGGAGAAAGCTGCCTCGTCTAGGGAGATTTCGCTGTTAAACCCTGTTTGGGTCTACTCTACGAGTATCCAAAAGCCATTTTATGCCATACTACATAGAATTGATGTGGGGATTGTGATTGATTTGGAGCCCGCACAGTCGGATGATCCTGCATTGTCCCTTGTTGGGGCAGTGCAATCACAGAAACTGGTTATTCGGGCGATTTCTAGACTGCAGTCAGTCCCTGGGGGAAATATTGGTGCGCTGTGTGATACAGTTGTGGAGGATGTTCAGAAGCTCACAGGATATGACAGGGTTATGGTTTATAAGTTCCATGATGACGATCATGGTGAAGTTGTATCTGAAATCAGAAGATCAGATTTGGAACCCTACTTGGGTTTACATTATCCTGCCATAGATATCCCTCAAGCTGCTCGCTTCTTATTCAAGCAGAATCGAGTGCGAATAATTTGTGATTGCCATGCAAATCCCGTAAGCATCATTCAAAGTGAAGAATTAAAGCGGCCTCTTTGTTTGGTCAATTCAACACTTCGGGCACCACATGGATGCCACACGCAGTACATGGCGAATATGGGCTCCAATGCCTCATTGGTGATGGCAGTTATTATCAATGCAAACGATTCGTCAAAGCTTTGGGGGTTGGTAGTAGGCCACCACACTTCCTCACGCTATGTCCCTTTCCCCATTCGCTATGCATGCGAGTTCCTTATGCTGGCATTTGGACATCAGCTATGCATGGAGCTTCAACTGGCATCACAATTGGCAGAGAATAAAATTATCAGGACACAAACCTTATTATGTGACATGCTTCTCCGGGATGTCCCATGTGGTGTCGTCACTCAGTCTCCTAGTATCATGGATCTTGTTAAGTGTGATGGGGCTGCATTGCTTTATGATGGGAGATGTTGGCTGGTGGGTGTGACTCCAACTGAATCACAGGTGAAAGATATTGCAGGGTGGCTGCTTACTAATCATGGAGATTCCACGGGACTGAGTACAGATAGTTTGGCTGATGCTGGTTACCCTGGTGCCGCTTTACTCGGTGATGAAGTTTGTGGCATGGCTTCTGCAAGAATCACTTCAAAGGATTTCTTGTTCTGGTTTAGGTCTCACACTGCAAAGGAAGTAATATGGGGAGGAGCCAAGCATCAACCGGATGGTAAAGATGATGGCAAAAAAATGCACCCAAGATCGTCATTTAAAGCTTTTCTTGAAGTAGTAAAAAGTAGAAGTATGCTTTGGGAGGTTTCAGAAATCAATGCAATTCATTCTCTACAAGTTATTATGAGAGACTCGTTACAGGATATGGAGGACTGTGGTTCTAAGGTATTGAAAAAAATTCAGCAGGGTGATACTGGTATGCAGGGGATATATGAACTCAGTTCAGCGGCATATGAAATGGGTAGATTGATTGAGACAGCTACAGTTCCTATTTTTGGGGTTGATTCGGATGGTCTCATCAATGGATGGAACGGAAAAATTGCTGAATTAATAGGATTGCAAGCTAGCGAAGCCATGGGGAAGTCCCTGGTTAGTGAAGTTGTTCATGAGGACTCACGTGGAACTGTTGAGAATCTTCTATGCAGAGCATTGCAAGGTAAAACCATTTTTAACATTAGTGAATATTCATTGATTGCTACCGGACTCAAATGGCATAGTAAACTATCTTGCCTTCCTAAAATTTGTATGATGCAAAGAGGTTGCTAAATGATGTAACTTATATGACTTGTGTTATCAGTTATTTCATTAAAGATCCAACTGCATTAAAAACCCTATTCCTTAAAGGGAACTCAATGGGGATTTTTCCTTACATGAATACATCCCTTTGGAGCACACAAGTATATAATTTTTTGTTTTTTTGGTGTCATGAGCATTACTTTCAGTTATATGACTGTAAAGATAGAAGTTCTTCTTCATGTCACCGTCATAAATTGTTTTAGGAAAATATTTGGTAAGATATATGAGATGCGTGTTTATTTTTTTACGTTGTCTCGTAAGTCCCTAGCCTCCATCTTGTTTCTCTTTCCATTTTTCTTAGATTTTCCGTATTGGTATAATCTTTAGCCAACTTCTATATTATCCAGGTGAGGAGGACAGAAACATTGAATTAAAACTTAAAAACTTTGGGGTTGATCAGAATAAGTCAGTTGTATACATTGTGGTCAATGCCTGCAGAAGTAAGGATTACACAAACAACATTGTCGGTGTGTGCTTTGTTGGTCAAGATGTTACATCGGAGAAAGTTATTATGGATAAATTCATCCGCATGCAAGGGGATTATGAGTCTATCATACAAAGTCTGAATCCATTGATTCCACCTATATTTGCTTCTGATGAGAATGCCTGCTGCTCTGTATGGAATGCAGCCATGGAAAAGCTAACTGGTTGGAGGAGAGATGAAGTCATGGGTAAAATGCTTCTTGGGGAAATCTTTGGAAGTTTCTGTCGGCTGAAAGGTCAAGACACACTAACTAAATTTATGATTTTATTGTATCGAGGAATTAGTGGTCATGATACTGAGAAGTGCCCTTTTGAGTTTTTTGATAAAGATGGAAAATTTGTGGAGGTAGTCGTAACAGCAAACAAGAGGACTAATGCAGGTGGGCATGTAATTGGCTGTTTCTGCTTCTTGCAGATTGTTAAGCATGAACTGGAACAGGCTTTAGAAGGATGCTGGCAAAAGGATAGGGAACAGCGGTTGGCTTATGTCCGGCAAGAAATGAAAAATCCTCTGAGTGGTATTCGCTTTACCCACAGACTCCTCGAAAATACAGCTGTTTCAGAACGTCAAAAGCAATTTCTTGACACTAGTGATGCATGTGAAAGACAGATCATGACAATCATTGAGGATATGGACTTCGAAAGTACAGGGGAAGGGTGAGTCTTCTTATTGTGGGTCCATGATATGCATGATTTTGGGTCTCAAGTTCTTTACACATAATTGCAACCAATAAACCATAGAAACCAACTAAATATATTATAGCAAAGGAGATTAGAAATCTAAGATCTTCAGTAGAAGGACCTTGCAATTTACTTTTTAAGAAAATATATTTGCAATCTTAAATTGTGTAACCGCCGCGTAATCGCTTTGAAAAAAGTGAATAAAACATGGGATCTACACAAAAAAAATTAATTTTTTAATAGTAGACTCCCATCTTTTTGAAAGTAATTACGCGACATTTACGAATTTCACGGTTGTATGTAGAATTACTCGACACCACTTTCTATAGACCTCTCATATTTGTCATGATTCTTGGCACTGATAATGAACCTATGCGGCAATACCTCAAAAGTGTCTAATATCTAATCCTGGTCATGGCAGTAGCCTGCAGCTAAACATGGAAGAATTTCTCTTGGGAAATGTTTTGGATGCCATTGTCAGTCAAGTCATGATCTTGCTAAGAGAAAGGAATTTAAAGCTTTTTCATGAGATTCCAGAAGAAATCAAAGCACTATCTCTGTATGGTGATCAAATCAGGCTTCAACTGGTCTTGTCAAACTTCTTGCTTAATGTGGTGCATTACGCATCTTCTCCTGCTGGCTGGGTGGAAATTAAAATTTCACCTGGTCTGAAGCTTATACAGGATGGCAATGAATGTATTCGTTTACAATTCAGGTACCCAACCACAACTTTTCACTTGTGAATATTCACATTGTATGTTAAAAATCCTAGTTGCACATCTCTCTCACACCTCACACACATCTTTTAGACCACTTAATGCAATGATGACCTTTTATCTGTGCGCTTCTCCATTTCCCTTTTCCTTATAATTTTGATCATAATCTCCTTTCTTTTTTTTTTTTTGGTCGGGAAACCTCTCCAAGGCAGGGCCGTTCGGACCCATCCCTGCAGAGTAAACTCCAGTCTTGTGACATAAGAGACAAGACTAGATATTTGATCATAATCACGAGAGGTTGGGATAGTAAGTTGAGATGAGATAAATTGAGATGAAAGTTGAATAAAATATTATTAGAATATTATTTTTTAATATTATTATTATTATTTTTGGATTTAAAAAAGTTGAATTGTTTATTATATTTTGTTTGAGAATTTAAAAAAGTTGTAATAATTAAATGAGATGAGATGAGATGAGATGAAATGTATTTTTGTATCCAAACCTACAAAATAAATAAGATAAATACAGACTAAAAATTTAATTCTTGTGCATGTAGAATGACACACCCTGGGCAAGGCCTTCCTTCTGCTCTTATCCAAGATATGTTTGAAGGAGGAAACCAGTGGACAACACAGGAAGGCTTTGGGCTCAAGCTGTCTCGGAGACTTCTCGACAGGATGAATGGTCAGGTCCAGTATGTTAGAGAGCATAATAAATGCTATTTCCTCATTGACCTTGAACTTAAAACGAAGAAAGAAAGGGAAAAACGTTCACAGGCAGATAAAACCAGGATGACTTGACTGTCAAGCAGATTACCTGCACAGCCACCTCAATTATATATATGGGTATGTCAGGAAAATTCTGGTAAGACCTCCATGGTTTATTATAAGTTAATCGTTCCCGGGACCATAGTTTTGACTACCAATCCTAGCCATTGATATTCTAACTGTTTCTTTATTATGTGCTGCTGGATTTTTGTATAAACGTTTTGTTGATATATGTATATATGCGTGTACACCGTATTCTCCTGTTTAAGGTATTGCTTGGATGGTGAGTTGAGTTGAGTTGACATAAAAGTTGAATAAAATATTATTTTTTAATATTATAATTGTTTTAAAATTTGAAAAAATTAAATTGTTTAGTATATTTTGTGAGAATTTAAAAAAATTATAATAATAAAATAAGATGAGATGAGATAAAATGAAGCATTTCTTGTATACAAACCGAGTCTAAATATATGTGCTAGTCGATATCTTAGATTTTTATCCATTTAGATAGTAAATGTATCTTATTACATTTCATCATTATAATTATTTCTACACAATATAATAAATAATTTAATTTTTTTAAATTTTAAAATAATAATATTAAAAAAATAATATTTTATTCAATTTTAAACTTATTATTCAAACTACACCTCTTATCCGAGTGTAGTATGAATGCATATTTTAAGTTTAAGAATTTAGTGAGGGCATAAGCTAATAGACATCATCAAGAATAAAGTTTATTTTCACGTGCCAAATATATATATATATATAATTTAGAACAGGAACCCATAAAAAAAGGAACAGATGAAGGGCTTCTTATCGTGGGAGTTGTTTTCAACATGTACACTTGCTATGTCCGTAATCAGGCAACAATAATTGTGTTTATTGGAATGGCTGTAGGGAATATTTTTACAAAATATATAGATATAAGCAGGCATGGCATGGCATGGCATGCCTCTACACAACGCGAATTTTCTACTCAAGAACACCGAATACATAGGATCGAACCCACCATCCCCTTCCCTTCTCTCTCCCCAAACTATACAATTATGCAGTCCATGCTAAATCGGCCGCCCTCAAAAGCTCACATCTACCCACGTAAACATCAGAATTAACAAGTAATACATCGCCAAATGTCAACATAATGGAGGCCAGACTGAAAAGAGCAGATAAATCATTGTAGCACAAACACTGATACTGCATTTGCCACCTCAGATGATTCAGTTCGCTCATGGTTTGCTGTTGCTCCTCCCTTGTTGCATATTAAGCCAGTGATCTGCACCTCATATCACCAAAATGCTCCTACAGCTTCTTCCAAAGCTCTCTATCAAAACTTGGGAAGTAATAACATACAAAATCTTCATTTTTTTTTTTTTTTTTTTTGGGTGGGTGGGGGTTCTGATACTCATTTCTTCCTAGAGATTTATACAGTTGATTATGTACGCAAAAGTTAGTATTCACAGTCACCATCAGTTTGGGCTGAGGATACCGTTAAGAGCTATCTGGCCTGGCCCCTCACCAGAGCCATCCCTTGTCAGGCTTCCTGAAGAATCGCCCAAGTGGGAATCATTCGGCTTCAGGACCTGGACGTTCAAACTGTTGGAGGGAAGATGTTCCAGGATGATCTACATAGAAACATTTGGAAAGCTGGTCAGCAATAGACATGATCTACTTTGTCTTTGTCCTATTAGACCACATAGCCATTGCGTATTTAGATCGATTTACAGAAAATTAACAATTAGAATGGCATCATTTTGAGTACACTTTCAGAGAAAGCTATATCAAGGGAATTCCAACATGCTGGGAAAATTCTTTTAACTTTCAATTCTAGAGTCTATCACTGAGATTAATATCACTACAATTAAGAACAATTCAAAAGCCTTTTATATGGTCAATAATTTTATTACCTGATCACCTGCCTCTGAGCCCTCCGAGTGAAAGAGAATTGGGCGGCAGCGCTTATCTTCATTCATCAAGCTGGAGTTCTGGAAGTGGGTCACAAGGGCTGCCTTTCCCTGGATTCGAGCATATGCCAAGGAAGCAACTTTCTCACTATTAAACTTCTCCCACTTTTTTCCATTAAATGCCTGCATAAAATTAGGGACATTAGAAAAGTTTTACAATCTATCTTCCAGTACATTTACCACAAAGCCCTTAATGATAAAGAGAGAACCCAATAAACTGAATCCCAAAAAATTTTAAATGAGCATAAAAAATGAAACCTCGTAGAATGGAATAATGTGAGAAGGAGATAGCATATTGATAAATGCATAGCCCACGTTGCATTTATTCTGCACCAACATAAAGGAATTGCAATCAGTTCCAATCGAAGAAGCATTGAAGACTGAACATACAGAATATAATAACGTAGGTAAAACTCAAAAAAATACCTTGAAATCAATCGGCAGATAGAGGAAATCATAAGTACCCCTGTGGTTTTCATCAATAGCAGCTAACAACATTTTTGAGGTGTATCTGAAAGATAATAATAATACAAAAGTCATCTTGAATATGCATCCAATAATGTAAGAATCTATTCGCAAAAGACACAATCATAGAGTTAACTCTTACTTATTTGGGATATTTTTTATCATTAAAGTTGTCCGAGCATCTTCCCCACTTTTAATCTTATCTAAGTCAAGCTGAAACTGTTTCTTGCTATCAACCTGGTTCTCAACCCTTCTGCTCCGGCCACGCTCTAAGCCCTCCATGCTGGAAGGTGGCATCGCTGGGTACAGGCCATTACCTAAAAACACAGGGCTAAGCCTCGGCGAAGACCGAATCCTGAAACTTGATGAACCATTTTCAGACATGCTCCCAGGTATATTAATGCCAGGGTTAATTCCAGCACGAACACCCATATTCACCATAAAATTTCCATCGTTTGGGCCCAAACCCACGCCTCCATAAGCAACAGGACTCATCAATGAGGTTTCTGGTGACTCTGGGAAGAAACCGAAATGCCTCTCAAAAGGAACACCGGAGGGAGCAGATCCAACATGATGATGGTGATGTGGCTGGGACGAGCCGAGCAAAGAGCCATGCCGGCCTGAGTATTGAAAGGGAAGGCCCTTTCCATTAGATGTATATGGATGTCCCACAGATTGACTTGGCCAAGCTGAAGAACTGGTGGGCTCTGGGTATGGATTTGGATTTCCCCAAAGAAATTGCTGCCCAGATAATGTTTCAATGGCAGATCCATTTGAAGTTGAAGGGCCAAAAGAGGGCATAGCTTGGTGGTACTGGTCCAACTTGGGCTCTGGAAATGAATGTGACTGTTGTAAAGCAGCCCCATAGGCTGAGTTTGAACTGGTAAATATGTGGTCCACATGGCTTACCCTTCCTTGGTCCTTGCCAATAGGAGCTACCTTCACAGAGGATGATAGTTGAGGATGCAGAATTGAAGCCAATCCAGGCAAATGATTGCCAGCTGTTGGACTAATGGTCCTAAAAACTGGGGATTTACTAATAGTGGGCATAGAATTTTCAATAGAGCCATTAAACTGAGCCCAGTTACCTGTCATGAGCATTACGTTGACCTCAGAACATTTATGTGTAAGACTAATCTGATTTCAAAAAGGCATCACAAAGGACCCTACCTGGCGGAGAATTGGCAATTGGTGAACCTACTTGATGTCTAAAACTTCGAGATTCATCTTGTTCGAGCTCTTGATTCAATTGCAACATCAAGCTAAAGGTACAATAAATTATAATATCAATAATTAAAAGCTAGAAATTGAAGAGGGAAAAAAATATAAACAAGTTTAAATTTTAAAAACCCGCAACTAAAACTATCTCAAGTCAATAATCACATTTTTTTTTTTAAATGTGCTGATTGACTTGAGTAAATTTTAATTGCTGATTTTTATAAATGTCAAAATATCACATACACCAGATGAAAAAAAAATGCCAAAATAGTAAGGGAACACTAACTCAGTCCCATGACAACAATGGTTCCCACATTTGCAACATTTTTCAATTCCTTACTATTTACTCGTCTTTTTAAAAGGGATGTTTAATGCCTAAAAGGAATGAATCCTCACTACATGCAAAGATAACGTACAGAAACCAAATATTGTGTGAGTTATCCTGACAAGAAGTCAAATATAGAGTTCAACGGGAGCTCTCAGTACATATGAAGACAAGGAATATAAGTACAGTACAGAACAGCATGTTATCTATTCCTTCCATTGTATAGGATGAAAGTCAAATACCAGAGTTTGATTCCAAAAACGAAAAAAGCCATTATATTTATCATGGACAATTGTTACATAATAAAAAGCAAGGAAGATCTCTTTAGAAAGTAAAGAAAAGTAATGATTATAAGAGGGTTTATTTTAGATGTAATCTCACTAAAAAAAGAGCAAAGGGGAGCAATCCTAATACACAAGAAGTACAAAAGAGAACCTCCTATTCAGAAGAAAAAGAAAAACAGCAGTTCAGAAAGAGGATTGTGAATTTTGATAGGTTATAACATTTAAAATGTGAGTCAAGCACATCAGAATACGCACTTTCTACGAGCTCCACCAGGACGACTAGGTTCAAGCTTTATGCGTTTGCCAGCTATGTCACTCCTATTTAATGACTTAAGTGCTGCTTCTGCGGCTCTAACATCATAAAATTCAATAAACTTATGATGCCTCTTGTGTGGTGTTTCCCTTATCTGTTTTGTACAATATGTACCAAAATGCACATATATTAATGTGTATGCAAAAGAAATTCCGGAAGGAATATAAGAAAAGGAATGATTTAAAAAGAGAAACCAATCACCTCTTTGACCTCTCCATAAGCCCCAAATATTTGGCGAAGATCTTCGTTTGAAACAGAAGGATCCAAATTAAAAACTACCAAGGTTCCTTGATTAATATCCTTGTCTGATGGATTATCCTGGCATGGTACCACAAAAAGAAATAAACAGTGATGGGATGATAAAAAAAATGAAGTATCGACAGCACAAAAGTAGAAATGGGAAGTTGGAAATTTGTATTACAACCTTTGGAATTGAGAAGTGAATGTCAAGTTTTCTCCGCCGCAGTGGTTTGTTTTGTAATGCACGCATAGCAGTTCGAGCAGCACGGATATCAAAATAAGATATCATTACAAAGCCCCTATGTTTACATGCAGTATACAGAGTTCTGATATCGCCATATTGCTACAAAAAATTTGTAAAAAACTGATTATAAGAAGAAATAAAAACATGATTTAAAACCATAAATCATCTAAGCCTAGACATAAAAATATTATAATCCCGAATAAGAATAAAAATATCTTAAACTGAAACTCAGGCCCCAACTAGTTCTGCATACAAGATTATGTAGCTGTTAAAATGAGTGACAGGGCCAGACAATTTAAGGAAACTGGTGTAAATTTAAATGCTAAGAAGTGACGGAAACTATACTTCGGTCAGCCAATGACAAAGTTAAAAAGTCCAAAAATCTTGATTAGATTAATCTTAGTCCCAGAATATACTTTCTTTCCTTTGTTTCACAGGTAATGCATCCGATAATGCTGAATTCAACATAAATGACATCTCAAACAAGGCAAAGCAAAAGATGGATCTTGCACCACCGCATGTGCCATGGTCCACAAGGTAAATATGGACAAATGTTTTGCAAAGGCATGCCATGCACAGTCAATATAAGAGGTAGATAGGACCCATATACCCTGCAAAGGGAAGTTACCATAAAAACTGAGGGCCACGTGCAGTAGAGCAGAAAAATTAACATGTAATGACTCATGGCCACCAATTTATGATGCCCCAACCCTTCACACCACACCCATGTCAACACAAGACATTCAAGAATGAGAACTAGAAACTTCAATGGTCAAAAGCTTTTGAAAGGCATTCAACACTAGTTATCAATTTCTGTACCCAACACCCTTACCCAAGTCCATGAAATAGCAAGCACTTGATTAATAATTTATTCATTAGCACTCAATAAAATACAATTTATTCATAAGAACGTATTCTATGACCCAGAGACCAATGTTTACTTCATATTATACAAAAACGAAGTAACACACTGCCCTCCATAGCATTCCAAGATCAGGATGTGCATCTTACACTTGAAAAAAATCACTGGAAAGTGGGAAACCATGTGAAACATGGATTTAGGTGAAACAAATGAACAATTAGATCAGCAGGAACAAAGAGAATGAAAAATATGGTAATAAATTAAACATATTTGATGACAGATGGCATTCTGAATTTTACGTCATTGTTGTTACTTTTTTCTTGTGGGGGAGATGAGTAGCAGCTCATGTTGAATACGTTCAATCCTTAAGAACTATGGATGCCACAAGAAATCATACAAAACTGACCCAGTAATGAAGTTGCTTGCTGTAAACCAAAGAAAGAAACCATCGCAAATAATGATCAAACAAAAATGCATACCACATCCTCATATTAAACTAAGGGGAGCTTGGACTGACTTAAATTACCTCAAAGAGCGCTTTTAGTTCAGAATCCTCAACATTACTATTAATATTTCGAACAAATAATGTCCTGGAAGGATGTTCCCCATACGGGTGTTCTCCGGCAACAGTTCCCACACCATTTGGAATAGCATAGTGAGAGATCCCATTCCCAACAACACCATCAGACAAACTTATCTTGGACATACCCATGCTCAAGCTCTCCTGAGGATCAATTTCCAATTCCATACCTCCTCCACTTTCAAAAATATTATACTCTTCCAAGTCCTCCAGTGAACCAGGCAATCCGTTCAGGTCAAAATCATCCATTATGCCAGCTAAAAGCTCCTCCTCATCGTCAGGAAGCAAGCTTCCAATTGCATGAGTTTCAAGATCTTCAAGGGGATCATTACCCTCCATGTCTTGGTGGAATTTCTCTAAGTCAGACGGGACATATTCCACAGATTGACAACCATGTTCTGATTCATTCAAGTTTACTGCATGTTGGAAGAATCAAGTTAGAATTCACAAAATAAAAGGACAAAAAAAAATTGTGTAAGCAATCACCAACACCTACATTTTTCGTGAGGAAGAACAGGCAAAGAACTTGAAAAAAGGCTAGCATCAGATCCAGACAAGATCCCCCATGCACCACTTCCAGCCTCCTTTGAAATATTTATAGATGGAATCTTAGTAGTACCTATTACAAACAGTACAGGAGACTTGCACATCAAAGTTTTTACTTCATCAACTCTCCAAATAATAAAATGGAAAATTTTAGAAAGCTACCTGAAGATAGATGGTTTGGGAACTGCTTCATTGCATCACCTTTCTGCTTAAAATACAATGATTCAAATTAAGTGCACCTCAACATCTGCAATGGTTAAGATTAAAAAAATATCATCAACAGAACTTAGAAACTGATCACTAGACAATTGCCGAGACTAGCTAGGGTGACAAGATCATAAATTCTTAGAGAGGATGGTGCTCAAATGAGATCTGCAAACGATATGGGGTGAGTTTGTGGAAACACATTAGAAAATGATGGGAGACTTTCCCAAGCCATGCATGTATTGAGGTAGGTGATCGTTCTCGAGTTAAGTTTTGGCACGACAAATGGTTCAATGAACAAAGCCTCAAAGAAACATGTCCTGACATTTTTGAGCTTGTACGGGAGAATGATGCTTCAGTAGCTGATCTCTTGGTCTTCTCTCGTGGTTCCCCTCAATGGAATGTATATTTCATCAAGGTAGCACATGATTGGGAGTTATTTCCAAGTTTTTTGCCTTACTAGATTCCATCAAGGTGACTGAGGGCACCTTAGATAAGTTCAGTTGGAGCCCCTCCAAGAAAGGTAGATTCATAGTTAGGTCGTTTTACCAAGTTCTAACAATCCTAGGGCATGACCACTTTTCCATTGAGGTATATATGGAAGATGAAAGCTCCTCTAAGCTTTCGTTTGGACAGTTTCCCAAACAAGATTTTTACTATAGACAATCTATGGAAACATCGTTTAATGGTGTTGGATTGGTGTAGCATATGTCAAAAGGATGGAGAATCCATAGATCACCTACTTCTACATTGTGAGGTGGTCAGGACCTTGTGGGATGGTTTTTTTGCAAGAATGGGACCATCATGGGTCATGCCTCGTAGGCTGGTGGACTTTGTGTCAAGCTAGAGAGGACTCCAAGGCAATTCACAAGTGGGAAGATGGCCCCTATATGTATGTGTTGATGCATTGGCGGGAAAGAAATGATAGGAGCTTTGAGGATCGCAAGAGGACACTGGATGAGCTTAAAGTTTTCTTCTTTAAAACCTTGTTCTTATGGGCGGGGGTCTTGATTTTAATGGACTTAATGTCCATGATTTTCTACTTTCAGTTGTAAACCCTAGTTAGGTACTTAACCTGTATACATCCTATGTTCGTGCCTCATTTTCCTATGAATAAAATTTCTTGATTACCTAAAAAAAGGTAAATTATTTTAAGTGATTATAATTCCCACTACAGCCCCAACAAAAAGAATTATAGTGGATATTCAAAACCCTAATAACCAAATTCACTAGAACTGATGTTTCATGAAAACAAGTTCTTTTATAAGTAATGCAAGAAAATAAATCCTGAAAATTCATCACTCAGTCCAAGAATAACATAATAGTCCTCTATCTTTTTTTTATTGGCATCGGGTGTCCGGAACAGAGTCTCAACTAATCCCGGGGGTGCACAGGCCCTTAGTAAGAAGTTTCCCATAAATGCACCTCAGGTTCGTCTTCTATCTTAAGGAATGCCAAAGACATATCCAAAATGTACAATACAAAGCAAAGCCATTTTGTTATAAATCCAATTACTTGAATTTAAAGGAATCAGAGTATCAAACTAGGTTCAGCATTCTAGCTCGGAGATACTCAAAGATTTTGTTTCCGCTGCAGAGTTAATTTCATTAATCAAGGTGCGTAACAATAATGTAAAACTCTTAAAAGTCATATTTTTTTTTTATAAGTAATAATATTATATATATATCAATAGAAGTAACCAAGTACACTGGACGTATACAAGAAAAACACCTAGCCCATACAAGAAAGCCCATAATGACCCAAAAGCCCATGAAAACCAACCCAAAATACACCAAACCCGAATCAGAAAACTATCATTACACCTCCCTAACCCCATCCCCTAGATTCCGTAAAACTAATCTTCAACCCGAACATCACAAAGCCCTCCCTCGACTTGAGCTACCTCCCTTACCATCGTAGTTGATTGTCCATGAAAGATTCTTTAACTCCCTGCTTTTCTTAAACTTAGATTTGGTTTCAAGCGCATGGCTCGCCTTGATTGCAGTGAGTACTGTTTTAAATTGGTCTTCATATTCTCCATGTTCTCCATATGAAAGTCCCAGGGTTTGTAGAAACCCGTTATCTTTATTCAGAAACCTGAACCCGCTATATCGTTAATCGGAGGTTAAAAAGCAACGAAGGTGTAGAATTGGCACCAGAACCCCACCATATTCAATTCCAAAGCAACATTTTAATACAGTCAATTGGAACGTAAGCAGGCTGTTTCAAATATGCACATTTTGTCAAATTGGGCATCCTATTCATAAAAAAAATACTAGTTCAAAATTTGGGTGTGCAATATAAAGACAAAGTAGCAGATGATTACAGCCATGGCTAATCCAGCTTTATTCAAATAACAATAAAGCATGGATACTAAATACTTTACCCAGAACAGGGGAAAGAAAACAGAAAAACAGACCAATAGAAAGCAACCACAATGAATAAATAAATATTTTCCGAGCGTGTGTGTGTGTCTGTGTGTCTGTATGGAAGTGTACATATGAATGTAGGTAGCTTGGTATGCATGCACCAAATAATTGCAACACAAAAGATAGGGAAAAACACAAAAGTTGACAGTTTACGCGAACTACTGTAACAGCACAGTACGTGATCAAAACTACCAAACAAAACCCATAACCCAACTTTGCATTCGACCAAAAAGGTAGAGCAAAATCCCAAATAAATTCTAAGCAATCTGAGAAAAATCACTCCTATCCTAACAACAATTCAGGAAAAGAAAAAAACAGAATTTTCGTTTCAAAAAAAAAAAATAGCACCTTCCAAACCAATCCGATCAAACCCGCAAAACAATTCACAGCAATAACTTTGATTTCACGCAAAACTAAGAAAAAAAAATACAAAAAGATATATATATATAGAGAGAGAGAGAGTAATTAGCACAAAGAGAGACCTAGTCAACGAACCCTAGAGCTTGACAGAAGAGAGAGACTTGTATCCAAAAACAAAAACCTCTTCACGATCACAGAAAGATGCTACTCTTTGATAGTACTATCGTTTGTTTCTCTCTCTAAACCATTGAGATTTTTTTTGAGAGAGGGGGGGAGGTGGACGAGAGGAGTGAAAAGGAGCAGAGAATGATTGTGAGAGAGAGAGAGAGAGAGAGAGAGGAGAGAGGAGGGAGAGAGAGAAGGGTTGGTTTCTGAGAATGTTGGTGATTCAACTCTATTTAAATTGTTTTTGGAGTCCAAAATAATTAAATAATAATTAGAATTATCATCTCAATTATTGGTACTTACCAGCAGCTATTCAGTATTTGGATAAAAACATGATATCAAGAAAATGACCCTCATTTTGATCTAAAATAACCACATTGCCTGAGAGAGTATGTAGTAATTCTGACCAATAAACAGGGATATGAATGGGAATGCAGTTCTCTCATCTTAAGCTAGAAAAGGATAACGATGAGCCACATCAGCTAAAACGAAACATGTTAATAAGCTTCACAACACATGTACTTTACCCTCTTTTGTGATTTTCCGCTTTGCAAAAATGAAAAATATATATTTTGATTTTTTTAATTGAAAAAATACATACATATATACTCATATATGTGTTAACTTGAATAAAAAAAAAATGTGTTAACTAATAAAATAAGCATAGTATTTTTATAATTAAATATATAATACGTAACTTAATTTTATGTTTATATATTGAATATATTTCATAGCTATATTTTATAATTTGTATAACAATTAGTTAATAAGATTTAATAATTTTATATACTAGTATGTGAAAATTATATATGAAATAAATATATGTTATCATATTATTTGTATGTATTAATAATTTCTATAGGTATATAATATATTGTTATTATAGATAAATATAAACTAGCTATGTATTAATTATTTATAAATTTTTAAAATCTTATAATTCAATAAAGGTTCTATTTGTTAGTTGTACAAATTCAATATTAGATTTTTATTTTATTTTTTATCTATCTAATTTATTAATTCTTAAATCTTATTCAAAAAATAAAAAAATAAACAATTCAAGCCGAGTTCGAGTCATCTCATTTTTTAGACGAGCTCGAACTCGAGTTGAGAATTTAGCTTACCGAATCAAGCTCGAATAAAAAATAAATAAAAATCTCGAGCTTGAGTTTGAGTATTTTGAGTCGAGCTGAGCTCGACAAGCCAAAGACTGGCTTGGCTCGGCTCGATTATAGCCCTACATGGATGAGATAAAATGAAAAATTTATAAATAGTAGTGATATAGTTTGTGAATAGTAATAAAATGATTTGAGTTAAGATGTTTTATGAGATTTTGAAAAAGTTGAGAGAAAAAAATTGAATAAAAATATTATAAAGTTTAAATAATATTATGATATAATTTTTTTAATATTATTTGTGTTTTTGAGATTTGAAAAATTAAATTATTTTTTATATTTTATTTAGAAGGTTGAAAAAGTTATAATGATTAAATAAAAAAATTAAAATTTTAAAATTAAAAATTAAAAAATATTTATATTTAAAAATTATCTGAATATTAAGATAAAATAAAATAAGACGCGACGAGTCGAAAGATATGCAAAACTTACGGACCTTAGGTTGTGTTTGGATTTTGAAGTGAATTGAGTTGAGTTGAGTTGAGATGATAAAATATTGTTAGAATATTATTTTTTAATATTATTATTATTTTGAAATTTAAAAAAATTGAATTGTTTATTATATTTTGTATTGAGATTTGAAAAAATTGTAATGATGAGTTGAAATGAGTTCAGAGTATTTGAATAACCAAACGAAACCTTAGAGCATCCCCATCCGGATGCCTAAAACACTGTTTTCTCTAAATTATAGGGAAAATTATAGGGAAAAGCTCAAAAACCCCCTCCCATCCCATTCCCTAAATATAGGGAACCACTATTCATCTTCTAAATCATTTTTTATTAATATTTTATTTAAATAAATAAAATAAATTCTTTTTTCAATCAACTACATTTTCTCTTATACTCATATTTATTATAATTTTAAATAATATTTTTAAAAATAATTTAAATAATTACTAAAATATAAAAATAATAATTTTAAAAATATTATAAACCCTTAAAAAAATAATTTAAATTTTTATTTAAAATATTCACTATAATAATAGTTCAAAACATAAGAAAAAATATTAAGTAGTGAAGTTTGAAAATGGAAGTGAGAGAAAAAAGTAATAAAGAAATAATAGAAGAATATTATTTTAATAGAATAGAGAAAGGATAGGGAATGGGATGTAGAAGGTTTTTTAAAAATGAGTAAAATTTAGAATAAAATTATAGGGAGTGTCATTTTTAGCTAAAATTTAGAGAAAAATTTAGGGAATCGGATGGGAATGCTCTTAGTAACTCAACATGACAACATGGGATCGTATGTACCATGGGATCGTATGTCACGATGACGTACGATCGTAGCTCTTGTTTCCTACCTCTACGACAAACATGGTACAACGTATTATACTTTTTAAAATTTTTTCTATCATTAAACTTTTTAAAATTTTTTCTATCATTAAATTTTAGCATTAATATAAATAATTTCATAAGCATGATATTTTGTTATTAATTATTTATTACTTTTACTTCGAAAATACTTATTAATTTTCTATTTTGTGAGTTATTGGGCATAAATTAAGTTGAGATGATTGGTAAAGTTATAAACTAGTATATACTCATTTTGTAAAACTAGAAGAGAGAGTGAAGTTATAAAATTCAAGACCCGTTTAGAGAGTAAGATGAGATAAGATGAGATGAGATGAATTGAAATGATTTGTGAATAATAATATAATTATTAGTTAAAATTAAATAAGATGAAATAAAGTGAGATCTATATCCAAACGAGCATATCCAAATAAGTACATTTTCTCTTTATAATATTTCAACGAACTAAAATTTGTCTGAAAATGTTAAAGAGGATAATAATAAAAAGTATTATGAATAAAAACAATTCTTTTAAGGAATAGGGAGGTTTCCTTTGAGGCGCCTGGCCAGCGCTCTCTCAAAAAATATGGAACTTTGGCCCAGGCAGTATAGCAAGTTATACATTGTCATTTTACCTATAAAAACTGCAAAGAAATAAAAATTTCCGACTTTTTATTATTTCATTAATGGCGTTTCTCCTGTAACATCCTGTGGATAATAGTTGGGTTAACATTCTATGCTTCAACCTCTGATGGAGTACTCTGTTGCTGGTGTTCTTTCTGTTCTAGTTCTTGCTGCTGCTGTTGTAGTGGCTGTGGCTGCTGCTGGAGGTAAAGTTGATGCTGTTGTTGCTGCGGTAGAAATTGTTGGTGTTGCATCTGAAACTGTTGCTGCTGATTGTATTGTAGCTGTTGTTGCTGAAGCTGTTGCAACTGCTGCTGCTGAGAGGGCTGTTGTTGCTGGTAATGTTGTTGCAGTTGCAGTTGCTGCTGATACTGCTGCTGCATTAGCTGCTGATTAGGCTGTTGTTGCTGCTGTTGTTGTAGAAGAAATTGATGCTGCTGGTAATAATAATATTGCCACGCCTGGTTATATTCTTGGCTGTTCTGCATTGGATATTGAGATGTCTGCGAAGCAACATGAGGAGCAGGCAGTTGAGACTCAGATGCAGTGGCAAAATTCTGCTGCAGCACATTTTGCATTGGCCAGGTGTGTGTTGTTAAATTAGCGTGAGCAGCTGCTGCTTGATACTGATTCTGTGCTTCACTGCTTTGCTGAACTTGTGCATTATGAGAAGGTAAAGGCTGATTGGAATAACCTTGACTTGTAGGCGTTTGAGCATCCATTTCAGCCCGTGGGTACTGTTGTGGAGAGTTCTGGCGCTTTTGATGCAGTTTTCGTTGTGAGTGCCCACGAACGCCAAATTTAGAATGTCTATGGACTCTATCAGTATTATTGTTTTGACGCCAGTTTGCACCAATGTTTGCAGGAACCTGTGGCTGTTTAAGTGCCTGTGTTGGAGTAAGATTTTGCTGGTTTGATGAAGATGAGGGATTGACCGCTTCCATTTCAGATCTGGCAGAAGCTTGTGAACCAAATGGGCTGTACAAGGAACCATCTGGACTAGTACTACAACTGTTCTCTGGCAAGCTTCCATGCAACACACAAGTTTCTTGTGAAGCTTCACACCTGAGAGATGTGGAGGGACCTGAGACTGGGGATCTGTCCTTCTGAGTGACCAAGGAGAGATTCTCCAACAAAGGTTGCTTCAGGTCCTGTTCAGACTCATGACCACATTGTTCCTGAACATCATATTCTCTCAAGTATTCATGTGAATCTTGTACACATTCAGTTTCAAAAGAGATATGACTAATTAAGCCAACCGATGATGCGTTCGAATTGTAAGCATATTCTCTATGCTGCTTGGAAACTTCGGGAGTATCTCTCCTGTGCTGATCAGGAATTTCTGGAGACACCAGTTCTCCTTGGGCTACATCGCCAGGTGGTACATTTGGTTCAGCAGTATCGTCCCTGGTGCACTCCAAAACCACTGGGGATGGCTGTTTTACAATTTCCTGTACATTGCTATCAGATTCTGCTGATAGATGCTGGCAAATAGTAGCCAACTCAAACTGATTATCATCATTTTCCAAAGATGGCAGTTTCTGTTCTACTACTTTGGTTGGAGAATGGTCACACTGAGTATTATCACGATTTCCTGATGGTGACAATTTCTTCTCTTGTAAAGAGAGCTGGATCAAGAGGTTAGAACAAGAATCTCCAGATGGCTGACAAGATTTAGCAACAGAAGTTTCCTCTCTCCCTTCCTTAGCCGGTTCCAAGGTTTTTGTACCAGTAGCTGGGTGCCTATAAGGAGCAATCCTTAGAGAGTGTGGAAATAATCGTATGTGACGGTTCCACGCCCTCCTCAAATCATGGATAGTTCCACAATGGTCAACAAACTGTCATACATACGTAACAGGAGAATATAGATACAAGCGTTATAATTTAAAAGTAGAAACACATGTAAACTGGCAACTGTACAATAAAGTCTCGGTGGGTTTCAGCATAAGTGCAAAGGCACAATTTCAGGATCAGCTATGAACTCACTCCCACACAGAAACCTATTGAACAGAATGATAAACACTGCAGTAATATACAAGTTAAAAGAGAGATTTTGACCTCTAAATACAAGCTTGAAATATCCTCTGCATCTTTTGCATTCAATCCTTGAGATACGCTTGGTCCTGAAGATATTGCATCAGCTATCACAGATTCTACCACATTCCTATGCTTTGGCCCTTCATGCATCATTGTGAAATTTATCAACTCCTGCAGGAGTAACAATCAAGCATTTGAAGCAACACCTAATTTTTTAATATATTTTTGGAAACACACCTTGCTTGTAACCCTTAAACAAGCTCTTGTATGGTGGAAAGACTGTAAATCATTTGTGCTTCAGCATTTCAAATATGTATAACAGATAAATTGAAATTTAATAGAAACTTTGATGCTGACAGATATTCATATTTGCTATGGATTGAGATACCTGAAAATCCCCTACGCTGAATTATCTGCAAACCAGGCAGGGCTATAGGAGGATGTGGACCTTTCCTCCCTGTGCAGGTTATCCCGGGCAGGGCAACCAGCCCGAGAGGGTGGGGGCCACCTGCCCAAGGCGGCCCCCTCCCTGTGACACCCATGCCAGGATTGAGACTGCAGGGGACTGCAATTAATTTGCAACAGTATTTGTTCAAAGCAACATTAGATGGAAAAAGAACAAAAAACCTCTATAAGTAATTTGCAGTGAGGCACATGTTTGACACCATCTACTAAGACATCTCTGGCAGCATCTGCACTACCAGTTCTCTGCAAACCGAGAAGACAAGGAAAACAATTAATAACCATTTCTAATATCAGCATTCACATGTAAAAGTAACACAGAAGGTCGGATATACAAAAAAAGAACAGAGTATTCATACCCCAAAGGAGCTACAAAGGAGCCATAAGGGAGAAAAATCCTTCATAGAAAAGCGAAGCATGGACTTATATATTTATATTCTCTTCAAGTGCAAAGTTTTATACAAAATCAGCCGAAAAAAAAAACTTGGTTTGATGTATCAGTATCTCAGGCACAGACAAGCACACAGAAATACACAAACACAAATACAACATTTTGAAAATCTAAATTGATTTTTTCTGATAAGTAACAAAATTTCCTTTAAGAATGCAAAAGGGACAACCCAACCCAAGTACACAGGAAAATATATAAACTGATATTTCCATGCAGAACAGGAAAGGCCAATCATGGCAAGCAGAATGAAATGATTGCAAGACTGGCAGTCAATAAAGAAGTAGTTCGTAAATATAAACATAAAGCTTTTAAATAACTCTGAAATTTGAATCAGTACACAGGTAGTAATTGATAAGACTAACAAAATGGAAAAGTTAGGGGAGAGGGCCTGCATAAATCACCTACCACATATACATGACGAGAAAAGTGAACATATAAAATGGGAAGAGTATGCAACATCTTCTTCGTAGCAGCCATTTCTATTGCCTCTTTATATACATTAGAAGCTGCATTGAAATTTCCCTGGCAGTGTTGGAACACAAGCAAATCTAGTCAGTACATAGGGTCAAGTTTTCCTATTGAATGATAAAAGAGCAGGTGGCCGTAGTAATGGGAGAATGGGTCAGGGACACACCATACGCTTTTCCATGTTAGCCTTCAGTTTCACATTTTCCACAAAGTTGGAAGCTGATTCTGACTCACATTGCTGCAAACTGGCACGGGCCCCTGCTGTATCTCCTATTTGCTCCTTAAACCTGGAATTGAAAAGATGGATAACTGGCACTCTCTGCAGGGAACATGTTAGGAGGGAAATTAACATCATCAATCATGTATAAAGCAATGGATTCAAAGCATCTTATGAAAACAAGCAATCAAGCAAGTTCAGTGTTTCAATGACTAGTCACGTAATTAGGGTAATGTAAATAGAGAAAATCATTATGATGTAAGTCAATTTTCATAATGCCATTGAAGTCTTCACAAGGCGTATTGAGAAGAAAAGATTAGCAAGTTCTTCTGAGCATCCAAAAATATTCACATTGCTCAATACAGTGTCAGTTCAAATTGTTATCACATTAAAAAAGCTATGATAACTAAGCTATAGTTTTGGTTGGTGTCAAATTAGATTGTTTGGCAGGCAGCATATTCCCATATTGACCGAATTAGATTAATATTTCCACTAGCTTGAATTGCATACAAGGTAATTCATTGTAAAAAAAATCAAACATCCATGGTAACCAAAAATGCACATTCCTTTGCCAAATCGATCATTTGAGCAGTACCATTTCACTGAAAGAGAAAAATTAATATATATATATATATATATATACATTTTTCAATCCGTCAAACATAGCAAAATACAAAAAGTAAACATATCTAATTAACGCAAACATTCCGCATTTTATTTTTGCATTTTATAATTTTGCAGCTGTATGCTCAATTTAGTTTCAGGGACCTTCAAAACATAGCCTCATCATCATGTGTGGTGCCAGGAGCAGGTCCATTGTGACAATGCTCAAAGAAATAAGTTGTCAAAGCTCGAAGAAAATAAATAATAACCACTTTCTTGCTTATTCAATTATGTAAAAGAGGGTATCAATCCTACAATCACCGTGTACAAAATTCAGTCAGTTTTGTCCACTAGTAAGTGTGCTGCTATGATCACACCCAACTAGGGAAGCCACTTCCGATTGCCCCCTCCTACCCCTTTTTACCCAGCAAAAGAAAAAAAAACCTCCATCTGTCTGCATCTTTCCTCAAATAAGTCATTTACATTTTGATTGTATTGCAGAAATTTATTATCACCATTGACTGTATAAATATATTGTAATCACAGAATGCAAACTTACTTTTTTTTATTACTTAAAACCTCACTATGGCAGAGTCCTTCAAACCCATCCCTGAGGAGTAAACCCCATATTGATGACCCGACCCACCAAAGCCATATAGAACTTACAAAGACATACTTTTAAAAGCAGAGTTTCCCCATAAGCATATGAGTTTTAGCATAAGAGTATATGCATAACTATTTTCAAGTTTAATGGAGCTTTTCATGGATTTGAAACACCACATTTTGCCTAATTGGTTAAGTAGCTTCAGATGTCCTCTGCAAGAAAGAAGATTTAGCCTGTTGTGCTGGTTCATGCCTTAAATTGCCCAACATCTTTCTTAAGTGAACAAAACATTAAAAATTGTGTAGCATATTTTAGTCCTATTAAACCCCTAGGGGTTGGCTCGAATAGTAAAGGCCATGGGCTTGGGGGTATACTCCCCCCAGGTATTGGGTGCAAACAATCTCTAGGGGCCATCGGACTAGGGGATTTTCTCCTTGAATTACCGGAGGTGCACTTGCAGGAAACTCCTTGCAGAGGGCCTGTGCACCCCCAGGATTAGTCGGAATGCTGTTCCTAGACACCCGGTGCCAATAAAAAAAAATATATATTTTAGTCCTTTTAATCTACACGCTAATTAAATTTGAAAAATTTCTCCATCTGCAATCATTACCATTTAGGACTCGTTTGGATAGTGAGATGAAATAAAATGATTTTAGATGAGTTGAATAAAATATTGTTAGAATATTATTTTTTAATATTATTATTGTTTTGAGATTTGAAAAAATTGAATTGTTTATTATATTTTGTATGGGAATTTGAGAAAGTTGTAAGGATGAGATGAGATGAGACGAGACGAGACGAGACGAGGTGAGATGATTTTTGTATCCAAACGAGCCCTTAGCATGTCCCAGTAACTTTCCAAGTATTCAAAAGGCACAATTTTATAGTAATTTCCTGATATGCCCTTTGCTTTGTTTGAGTTCTAATGTCATTAGGTACAGTTTTGGAAGTTTGCGTGAGTTATTACCAAGTATTTCTAACAATAACAGTGCATTAATAATGTCCACTTAAGCCATTGAATTTTGGGTTAATGCACTTCCCCCCTCCAAGCAAGAGAATGAGATGATGGGTGAGGTTACCCCTTCAAGCCCAGCAGCCAGTGGGGCGTATGAGTCAAGTACTTAGCAGAAATAAAATGATGTCCCATTAAGAAATGGAAATTTGAGAAGCAGTTAAGGCGCGGCCTTTACCTGACAAACTAGTGTTTCATGTGCAACCATGATAGTGAGTCAGCGGATCATCTACTCCTTCATTGCGAAGTAGTTAAGGTTCTATGGGATGACATCTTCACACGGCTAGGTATGGCATGGGTAATGCCTAAAAGTGTGAAAGAGCTTTTGGCAAGTTGGAGAGGACTCCGGGTTAAGGGACAGATCGCGGTCATTTGGAAAATGGTTTGTCTAACGTGGTGCACTTGGAATGAAAGGAATAGTCGCTGTTTTGAGGAGAAGGAACGTGCACCAAAAGAGCTTAGGGATTTTTTTTATCATACTTTATTACTTGGGCCTCTTCTATTGTACTGAATGGCACTTCTTTCCACGACCTTTATGTTGCTTTTCGCAGTCCTTAACTTGTATCTAGGCACTTCTGTATACCCCCTGCGTACTCAGGCCTTGCCCTTTTCTTGGTCTAATATATTTCTTCTTATCAAAAAAAAAGAAAATGGAAATTTGACATGGACAAAAATTCAGGACGAACAGTGTTTGACATTTAAATGAACTAGCTGACCAAAACTATTACACAATGTGTTCTGTTTAAGATGCTCCTTCAATGCCCGAAAGCTTAAATCTCCCTTAAGACAAGTGCCTCCAACTCTCAACCACCAAACCTATTCCCTTATATGTCATAAGGATTTCAAATTTTCATCCTGCAAAGACTAGTGCAGATTGGCTGGTTGAAAATGAATATATTTCCGAGGGTGGCAGATTAACTCTCATTAAGAGCACTTTATCTAACCTCCCTACTTATTTTCTATCCCTATTTCCGTTACCTGCAAGTGAGAAAACCTTTCGTAACTTTCTTTGGGGAGGTATTGGGGAGGAAACTAAGTTCCATCTTGTTGGTTGGATTAAAGTTTGCTCACCGATACCTTGCGGTGGGTTGGGGGTGCGTAATTTGAGAGTCTTCAACAAAGCACTTTTGGGGAAATGGTTGTGGAGATATAATAAGGGAGGGGGAGGATTTGTGGAGAGAAGTCATAGATTCAAAATATGGGAGTATTCGGGGGGGCTAGTGTTCTAATGAAGTTAGGGGGACATACGGTGTGGGGTTGTGGAAAAATATTCTAGCTAGATGGGGAAGATTCTCCAAGTTTTTCAGATTTACGATTGGATGAGGTCATGGTGTTTATTTTTGGCACAACGTATGGTGTGGTGAAAGGGCTATAAAGCAGGTGTTTCTCATCCTCTACCAAATTTCTATTAACAAAGAGGTTGTTGTGGCTGATTTATTGGTGTTTTCTAATGGTTCTGTCCATTGAAATGTTAGTTTTTCGAGAGCGGCTCAAGATTGGGAATTGGATATGTTTGCTGGTGGAGGATAGGATGATTTGGAATCCTGGTGGAAATAAAAAGTTCTCGGTGCAAGGTACCTCCTAAGATTGCTTTCTTTATATGGACTACATCTCTTGGGAGGATTCTCACCTCAAATAATTTGAGGAAACGTGGTCTTCTCATTTTAGATTGGTTCTTTATGTGCAAGAAAGACGGGGGGAATCAGTGGATCATATTTTGTTACATTGTGATGTGGCCCGGGGTTTATGTAATGAGATCCTTAATCAGATCAGGGTGGCATGGGTTATGCCTGGAAGAGTTAGGGATATTCTGAAGTGCTAGACAGGTATTAGGGGAAATGCCCACATCGTTGTTGTGCGGAGAATGATCCCTCATTGCATTATGTGGTATTTGTGGATGGAGAGAAACAATAGGTGCTTTGAAGACATGGAGCGTTTTTTGGATGAGCTGAAGCGATTTTCTTACAATAATTTACTCTCTTGGGCTTTGGCAATTATTTGTAATGCGGACAATCTTCATGATTTGATTGTATCTCTCACTAGTGCTTAGTTGTAATTAGGCATGTTCGATGTATACTCGTGGTGTACTTAGGCTATGCCTTTACTATCAATGAAATCTTACTTTTACTTATAAAAAAAGACTAGTGCATTACTCCACATATAATTTCACTGAGCATAAAATGTAAGTAGTCACCAATAGAGTTAGCAATGTGTTATTTTTACAACGATTTATCCTTCAATCAGAATCTTATCACTTACCATAAAAAAAGAAGATTTCTTTTAGTTTATCATATGCACACTCAGAGAAAGTTCATATTGGAGTTCATTGAGCGTTATAGATGATTGTTTTCTTTTGGCATATAGTTTCCATGGTTACAAGTTTTTATTCTGTTAAAAAACAACAAAAATGGTCAAATGAACGCTGCCACCCCCCCGCGGCCGTTGGCGATGATTGTTTTCGCTTGGCATATAGTTTCCACATAGTTACAAGTTTTTATTCGGTTAAATAAAAATGAATATGGTCAAATGATAACATGTCAGTTTTCTTTTAACACCCCCCCCCCAGGTCCCCAAATAATAGTCTATATTTCCTTTTATGGCTACCAGAATATATCTGTAAGAATTTTTTTTTTAACACTTTCACCAATAGCCTTCCTAAATTGTACTTTTTGCGAGAACATTTAAAAGTACAGAGTAATCTTGGAAAGTGGAAATACTTAGGTAGGATAGTTACTTAAAACTTTTATGGTTTTAAGTGGGACATTAATTTACAGGGAAATTTCTTTGTTCACCCCTAAACTACCACCCTTTTATCGAATTGCGCCTTCATTCATTGACATATTACATTTGTCATCGTTTAAATTAATAAACAATAATAATAAAACAAAATAAAAAAAAAGAAATAATCAAAGTTGGAAAGAAAAAAGAGGGCCACCCATGCCTACCCAACCACCCCTTGGATGGCCCAAATCAGGCCATCAAGGGGTGTCCGCCAGATGGGTAGCCAAGATCGGGCTGATGGGTGGCCCTGGCTGGCTACCCATGGTAATGGGTGGCTCTCCTTTTAAATTTTGGGTTTTTATTTATTGTAAATGAAGGGTAGTTAGGCCATTTTCAATTATAGAGAGGATGCTTTAGACAATTTACTCAGTGGTCCAAGGTTCCGTAATATTTAACAGGTTAGTTTGAGGGCGTTCAAATTGAAAGAAAATGGTACTTTAGGATACCGAATTGTTGGTTTTGGCAGCTTGGGGTGCAATTTAAAAAACAATTAGTAGCTTCAGGTGCAAAAAGAAGTTTTCCTTTAATTTAGAGATAGAGGGAGTAGTAATTTGTCAGATCAGCAGTAGAAAATCATTAATGTAAAAGAAATGTAGGTGCAACAAATTTTCAATTTCTACAAAAACCAATAGACAAAATATTATGTTAGAGGACATGGTTGTAATTAGTATAGTTCATGAGTATACAATGGTCATTTGTATGTAGTATGTATAGGATGTTGAATGTAAATGAAAATACGAATTCATTCTCTCTCTCGGTCGACTACATGGTATCAGAGCAAAGTGTAGTCAGTTAGTGGTGGTTGTGCGACGGAGCTAGTGGTGCTTGTGGTTGTGCGACGGAGTTAGTGGTGGTTGTGCGACGGCGCAGTGGTATCACCGTCGTTGTCTGTGGTGGTTATCGCCGGCGACGCGTTGTCGTTGGTGGCTGGTATCTGTTTCAAGTTTTCCCGGTGACCTCAGGTGCCGTCTCCGGTACTGGACACCAGAATCAAGATCGCCGGCGTTTTCTGTGCACACCGGTGTGTCTCCCGTCGTCATCGGCTGCCGGAATCCCTGTTTATCGCCGGCGACGTCGACGTCTCGGAGTGGTTGGTGGCAGGTCTCTACTATCCTGTCCTCGACTACGTATGCCCCTAATCCGGAGTAAGGTCTTATTTCTATCCAGTATAACGTATGTTTGGTAACATGTATACGGTAAACTTATTCCTGTTTAGGATAAGTTATCCTCATTCGGGATAAGCTATTCCAGTTTAGGGTTAGTTTTTAAGCCGGTTCCGGAGATCCCCGAAACGCACCCGATACAGGCCGAAACAACCCGGTATATACCCGAAACAGAGCGGTTCAGACCCGATACAGGCCGGTTCAGACCCGATACAGGCCGGTTCAGACCCGAAACAGGCCGATTTTGAACCGATACTTGCTTGTTTCGGCCGGTACAGGCTTGTTTTGACCAATACAGATCCGAAATTTGGGGTTTTAATCCCAATTTTTCATCCATATTTCATATGTTGTGTATTCTTGACTCCAAGTTGAATTGTTGTGATACTTTTCTCCATGACAACTAAATTTGAGTCAATGTCTCTTGCACCAAACATTAGTATGCCTATGACTTCGGTGAAGTTAAATGGAAAAAACTATATGTTGTGGTCAAAATCTGTTGAAGTGTTTTTGAAAGGCAAGGGTCTTTGTCGTACTCACTTGATTGATCCAATGCCTAACTCAGCTAGTTCTACATTTGCTCAATGGGAGCAAGAAGATGCTCAAATACTGTCCCTAATGTTGACCAGTATTGAGCCTAATATTTGCACCAGCTTAATACATTTTGACACTGCTCAAGAGGTGTGGAAGCATCTCAAACAGATGTATTCAGGTGCTGGGAACATAACCCGTATTTATGAGTTGTGTCAGCAATTCTTTGGGTTGGAACAGGGTGCTTTGGACCTAGAAGAATATTATTCTCAAGTGATAAGCATATGTGAAGAACTCAGAATGTATCAACCTATCACTTCTGATGTTTCAAGTATGCTAAAACAACGGGAAGATTTTAATGTTGTTCGGTTCCTTGTTGGATTAAAACCTGAGTATGAGTCAGTGCGTTCTCAAATTCTGGCAAGTCCACAACTTCCTCCATTTCCTGATGTGTTCTCTCGACTTCAGCGAGCCACATTATCTGGACAAGGATCTCAGTTTTCTTCAGATCAGAGTAATGAGAGATCCGCTTTAGCTGCCTCCTATGTTGCTCCCGGTGGGCGTGGAGGCCGGAGTGGTAGAGGTGCACGTGGGGGGCGTGATACCAGAGGTAATCGCACTCGAGGTCGTGAATCTCGTAAGTGCACTCTGTGGTCGCACTAACCACTCGGTGGACTATTGTTGGGATCTCCATGGTAGACCATCTGGATCCGTTAATCAAGCTATTTGCCAAAATGCTACATCACCGTCAACGAGTTCCGACCCGACTCCAGAGATGATTAGCATATCGAAGGATGAGTATGATCAGTTTTTGGCTCGCACACGAGCGACTTCATCTTCCATAGCTACTCATGCCCATTCAGGTACAGCGTCTGCCTGTCTTGTCTCATCTACTCAAGATCCATGGATCATCGATTCAGGAGCTAATGAACATTTGACCGGTTTGTCTTATTCCTTATCTAAGTTAGATACTTTGACATCTCCAAAGAGTGTTACTCTTGCTAATGGTTCTCTTGCTAAAGTTACAGGCATTGGATCCACTAAGCTCACCGATTCTATATCCTTGTCATCTGTTCTATATGCTCCTAGTTTTCCCTTTAGTTTGTTGTCCATTAGTCAAATTACTCAAACTCTTCAATGTTCTGTGACATTTTATCCCTCTGTATGTATCTTTCAGGATCTCAAGACGGGGAAGAAGATTGGTACGGGGCATGAAGCTGGTGGTCTGTATTACCTTGATGTCAAACAGTCACCCACTCGAGCCCTCACATCCTCATCATCTGCTTTTGAATGGCATTGTCGCCTTGGACACCCATCTCTTACTCTTTTGAAACGTCAAGTTAGGAATCTTGAAAATGCACCTTCCTTTCCTTGTGAAGCATGTCAGCTTAGCAAACACCATCGTGTGTCTTTTGTACCTCGAGTTGATAATCGAGCATCTAGTTCTTTTGAATTGGTTCACTCTGATATATGGGGACCAATCAACATTGTATCAAACAAGTTTCAGTATTTTGTTACATTTGTTGATGACTATTCTCGTATGACATGGTTGTTTCTAATGAAGGCACGATCTGAACTTCTTTCCATATTCAAAGTCTTTCGGAAAGAAATTAAAACTCAATTTAGACAAAAAGTTCAAGTTTTGCGTTCTGACAATGCTAAAGAATACAAATCTAGTGCCTTTGATACTTACTTAAGTAATAAAGGAATTGTTCATCAAACTTCATGCGCTTATACACCCCAACAGAATGGGGTGGCTGAACGCAAAAATCGACATTTGTTAGATGTAACCAAAGCACTTTTATTGCACATGCATGTTCCTAAACGTTTTTGGAGTGATGGTGTTCTTACTGCGTGTCACCTTATTAATCGTATGCTTTCGTCAGTCCTCGATGGTTCCTCCCCATTCTCCATCTTGTTCCCTTTGTCTCCACCTTTTTCTCTCCCTCCCAAAATCTTTGGGTGTGTTTGCTATGTTCATAACCTTGGCCCAGGCTTTGATAAGCTTGATCCACGTGCTACCAAGTGTTTCTTTGTTGGTTATTCTCGGACTCAAAAAGGATATCGCTGCTATAGTCCTACTCTTAGACGTTACTTTACTAGTGCTGATGTCACCTTTTTTGAGTCCATACCCTATTTCTCGACAACATCTTCAGTTGTTGAGTGTGATCCTCTACCATTACCTACTCTTACCCTTTCTCCTGCACACTCACCCACTTTTACCCAATCCTCCTCTATTCCTTCCCTTGTTCCTTTATAGGTGTACTCGCGTCGTGTGCGGCCCCCGGCTCCCATGCCTCCACCAATCTTGTCTCTATCTTCAGATCCTGAGTTACCTACTGCTTCAGACTCTCCACCTATTGCTCTCCGAAAAGGTACTCGTTCTTGTGTTACTCAACATCCGATTGCCAAATATGTCTCTTGTCATGCCTTATCTCCATCTTTTTCATGCTTTACTTCTCAACTTTCAAAACTTTCTATTCCTAAGACAGTTCATGATGCTTTATCTGATTCGGAATGGAGGACAGCTATGAAAAATGAAATGAATGCTCTTCACCATAATGGGACATGGGATCTTGTTCCTCTACCACCTGGTAAACACCTTGTTGGTTGTAGATGGGTATATACAATCAAATTTCATTCTGATGGGTCTGTTGAACGTCTGAAAGCCCGCTTGGTTGCTAAGGGTTACACTCAAACTTATGGCATTGATTATGATGAGACTTTTTCCCCAGTTGCCAAAATTTCTTCTATTCGGGTATTGATCTCTCTTGCTGCTAACTTGGATTGGCCCTTATTTCAGTTGGATGTTAAAAATGCATTCCTCCATGGCGACTTAAATGAGGAAGTGTATATGGAGCAACCACCTGGGTTTGTTGCTCAGGGGGAGGATCGAGGTACTGTGTGCAAATTAAAAAAGGCATTATATGGTTTGAAACAATCTCCTCGAGCATGGTTTGGGAGGTTCTCTGATGCTGTATTAGCATTTGGTCTTCATAGATGCCAAACAGACCACTCGGTCTTTCATCTACACAGTGATGCAGGTCATATTTTGTTGGTTGTATATGTTGATGACATTGTAATTACTGGGAGTGACTCAGCTGGAATTGCTAGGCTGAAACAATTTTTACATGATCAGTTTCAGACAAAAGACTTGGGCAAACTTAGGTACTTTCTTGGAATTGAAGTCGGTAGATCTAAAAAAGGTATTAACCTATCTCAAAGAAAATATGTACTTGATCTTCTGGAAGAAACTGGCATGTTAGGTGCACGACCTATTGACACTCCTATGGACCTAAATCGTAAACTCTTGAAAGATGAAGGTGAGTTGTTTGGAGATCTGAGTCGGTATCAAAGACTTGTTGGAAAATTGAATTATCTTACTATCACTAGACCTTATATCTCTTATGCAGTGAGTGTAGTGAGTCACCTTGGGATGCTGTAATCCATATTCTTCGTTATCTTAAGCGAGCTCCTGGCCTTGGACTATTGTATAGACCAAATGGACACCTTAGAATTGAAGCTTTTTCAGATGCTGATTGGGCTGGATCTCCTTCAGATAGAAGATCGACTACTGGATATTGTACCTTTGTAGGAGGTAACTTGGTTACATGGAAGAGTAAGAAGCAAACAGTAGTAGCTCGGTCTAGTGCAGAAGCCGAATACAGAGCAATGGCTCACACTACTAGTGAGCTAACATGGTTGCAACACTTTCTTCAAGAGATTGGGTTTCCAGCTCCTGTCCCTCTTCAGTTATTTTGTGATAACCAAGCTGTAGTGCATATTGCATCTAATCCTGTATTCCATGAGAGGACTAAACACATTGAGATTGATTGTCACTTCATTCGGGATAAGATACTAAGTGGTGACATTTCTACACCCTTTGTGAAGTCTGCTGATCAACTTGCAGATATGTTTACCAAACCATTGTGTTGTAGTCGGTTAAAGTTTATTTGTTTCAAGCTAGGTTTATATGATATATATGCCCCAGCTTGAGGGGGAGTGTTAGAGGACATGGTTGTAATTAGTATAGTTCATGAGTATACAATGGTCATTTGTATGTAGTATGTATAGGATGTTGAATGTAAATGAAAATACGAATTCATTCTCTCTCTCGGTCGACTACAATCACGTAATTAAAAAAATTGGTGTGTTCACAATGGAGAAATGTAGATCTGTTTATGAGGAACACACCTTCAGAAAGTTTAGCGTTGCTCGGTCCATTGCATGATTGGCTATTTCTCTTCCTCCCTTGGTTTCCATGAATTCCACGTAACGCATCCAGAATTCAGGGTAATTTGCACAAGGAATCAAGCACCTCTCATAAAGTTTAACAGCCTGCCATCAATAAAAAGTGTTAGGTATCCTTCAATAGGAGTGGGAGGGGGGAACAAAAGGATAATAGAAAACCACACCCAATCAAAATCCCCTTGCATCTCAACAAAGTCCAGATAGTGATGCCAATTCTCCAATTGACTAGAATCTAACGGCTTCACATGGAAATAAGACCTCCGGATATTAGCCTCAAAACAACAAATTTTTTCATTCAACTGGCATGCTTCCTTATAGAACAATTCTCCCATCAACAGGTATTTTTGGAGAGCTTTAGATCTAGCAAAGCCAGCAGTTGGATCCAGCAGGTCCTTGATGATGCGAGAAATTTCCTCATTCTTAAACCAAATAGGGACTTTGCTATCAAGCACAGGTTCTGCCAGTGATTCTTCAGCAGCAGAAATGCTCGGGAATTCCATTTTCTCTTCCCATGAGGCAACCAACTTCTTAAAACTGAAAATAAATGGAACTAATATCTGGTAAGTATAAACTTAGATGCTACAACCGACCGTAGAAAAATGATGGTAAAACATTGCTGTACAATCATGATACAAGAAAACATAACAAAAATTAACTGCAAGGGATACATTATGGCAAATTCTTGAACAACATGGGATTCAAAGTCCTCATAGAAAATACATAATTGTACCACTTGAATATGTCTGGTCAATGATGAAGCAATCATTTATCAGACCGATTAAATCCTGCACTTAGTAGGCTGGATGTTGTTTAACCAATAAACTCAATTTAGTGTGTATAAGTAAAATATTGGAAAGAATCATTGATTGCTAAAAATAAAAGTTCGAATAGTATAACTTGGGGGGGTAGGGCAGAAAAGAATACAAAAGAAAACTGGGTGTCCAAATTCCTTTTGGGCAAGTAAAGGCATCCTCATTGGCCTATCACATTGAACAATAAAAGTAAGACACAAATGTACCACATATAGAAACTTTTCCCTTTTTCTTATTTCATAAGCTTTTAAGTTCCTTAAGCAACTTGGTTAGAAATGGTTTTATGGCTGGTTTTTCAGTAGGTGATTCAAGTAGGGGCTTTATCTCAATCTCACACTTATTATTTGCAAATGACACACTAATCTTCTGCGAGGCAGAGCAAGCACAAATTAGAGCACTGAAGGTGCTCCTATTCTGCTTTGAAGCAGCGTCAGGGCTAAAAGTTAACTTTGAAAAGTCAGAGCTAGTACTAGTCGGTAATGTCAGTATCACTCGGCATTTGGCCAGCACACTTGGGTGTAAGGTTGCTTCTCTTCCTATGTCATATTTGGGATTGCCGTTGGGGGCTGCCTCTCGGGCTTTATCTGTTTGGGACTCTGTTATGGAAAAGATAGAACAAAGATTGGCAGGATGGAAGAAAGTGTACTTGTCAAAAGGTGGCCGGACTCTTATTAAGAGTACTCTTTCTAACTTACCATCTTATTTTCTGTCTTTATTTCCTATTCCTGCTAGCATGGCAGCACGGATTGAAAAATTCTATTGAGATTTTTTATGGAGTGGGATGGGGGATGGATTCAAGTTTCATTTAGTTAGCTGGGATAAGATGTGTAGGCCAATTCCCTCTGGTGGTTTGGGGCTAAAAAACTTGAGAATGTTTAATCGGGCCTTACTCGGGAAATGGCTTTGGAGATATAACATGGAACCGGAAGCTCTTTGGAAAATGGTGGTCAATTGCAAATATGGTAGTGGTTAGGGGGGTTAGTGTACTAAAGAGGGGAATGGGAGCTATGGTGTGGGGGTTTGGAAGCATATAAGAAGAGAGTGGGGGTTGTTCTCTCGCCATACTAAACTGGTGATGGGGGAGGGTACTCGCATAAAATTTTGGCGTGATATTTGGTGTGGGGAGGAGGCCCTAATGGATTCTTTCCCATCCGTATTCTGAGTGGCATGCAACCAAGAAGCTTCAGTGGTGGATCTTATAGTTCAATCAGGGAACCAAGTCCAATGGAATGTCCCTTTTAATTAGGGCTGAACAAATAAGCTGCTTACCCGACCCGACCCGTTTTTCCGAATTGAGCTGACATGAAAACCCAACCCGTTCACAGGTAAAATCGAAAATGGGGAATTGGCCACACCGTTTCTTATTTTAACGGGTATTACCCGTTACCCGATCATTTTCATTTCCACATGTCCTGCTTTCTCACTGTCTCAACTCGAACCACACAAGGACAACAGTTTCAACTCGTGTATCTCTCCCACGCAAAAACGAGCGCCGACTCCTCAACTCGGAGAGAGCCACGGTGGGTCTCAGTGGAAGTCTGTGATCGAGGCCTTGAAGAGGAAATCCACGAAGAGGTTCTCCATCATTCCCTTGCTGACTGCGAGCCATAAGTTTTCCGCAAAGAATCTAAGGATTGACAACGATGGGATTCCTATACCCAAGCCGTCTTGAAGGAGCTTTGATTATGCCGAGCTAGCAGCCGCTACGGATAATTTCAATTCCAGTAATCATAAGCATTTCTTTTCCCTCTGTTTTTTTAAATAATATTTTCATTAGAAATATAAACATTTGAACCCTCCCAATCATCTTTGATTATCCCCATCAAAATGATATTTACCTACAACCATTCCACCAAATTTAGTTTATTTTATTGCAAAAAATATTGCTAATGAAACTGTACAGTGAGCTCAGGCATACTTGTTTGTTGGACTGATCCACCTCTGAAATCATTCTAATTCAGTTTATTTTATTGCAAAGAACAAAAAAACTGGTACAGTGAAATCATTCTAATTGGATGCAATTTTCCTGGCTTATTTTTTGTATAGATGAAAAAATTAAAAGAAGAAGAAGAAGAAGGGAAAAAAATAATAATAAGTAAAAAAACCAAAAAATCGGGTCAGAATACCCGTTCCTTCAGAAACTTTTCGAGTCGGGTAATCGGCCAACCGGAATGCCTCTTTATCGGGTCGGGTCGGATGAGCAGTCCTACTTTTGACAGGCAGCTCAAGATTGGGAACTAGACAATTTTGAGACTTTTTTCATACTTGTTTATTCTGTGAGACTAAACGGATTGCGAGCTGACAAGCTGTGGTGGAAACCTGCGAGTAAGGGCATTTTCTCGGTTAGTTCCTTCTATAAGGCCCTTACCTCTCTTCCAAATACGCATTTCCCTTGGAGAAGATTGTGGAGGAATAAGGCACCCCCCAAAGCTCTTTTCTTCACTTGGACATCGGCTTTGGGTAAGATCTTGACAACTGATATTTGCGAAAGCACCGAGTAATTATTTCAGATGGTGTTGTATGAGCAAGAAAGCTAGCGAGGCTGTGGATCATCTCTCGTTACACTGTGAGATAGCAAGAGCTGTGTGGAGCGAAGTGTTCAGTCGATTAGAGTTAAGTTGGGTGATGCCATTTTCAGTGGTGGAGTTATTGGCCAGCTGGACAATTCCAGGTGGTGCTCCACAAATCAAAGTTGTATGGAAGATGGTACCGATATGCATTATGTGGTGCCTATGGTGTGAACGTAATGAGCGGACTTTCGAAGATAAGGAGCGGACGCTAGAGGAGCTTAGATCTTTATTTTTCCATACCTTATTTCTTTGGGCTCTAGCTGTTGATTTTAATGGCCTAAATTTTCAGGATTTTCTTGTTTCCACTGTAACGACCTACATAGGCCTAATCCTTTGTATACCATCTTGTGTACTTAGGCTTTGCCTAATTTTTATTAATACTATTGTTTACTTATAAAAAAAAAAAAAACAAGTTCCTTAAGTAACTGGCGAAAAAGAAATTAAGAAAAGCAAGACATACCGATCATAATAATGATTTAACCTTTTGGTTGGGAACCACAGAGCTTGGATACAAATGTGCGCTAGGGAGCTCCATTGTTGTTGAGAAAACTCAAATTGGATGTATTTGTCCCATAAAGCATGGCACAAGTAATCTTTTCCAACAAAGGAAATGCCTCTTTGAAACAATCTATGACAGAATATCAAGAGGAAAACATCATTTGCCTTTGAACCAGTACATTTGTCTCATTAATCAAGAAGATACAAGGTATTGAAGAGTTCAGCACAGGCAAGCTTTGCTCAGAATATCTTTAAATAATAAAACCCCCAAGAACTTGTCAGTGTGTGTAACAATCAATCATGCCTTGTGTAATACTTGCACCTGAGTAACCAGAGTCTGAGGTGCACTGTTGAGTTGAAATATGATACTGTGCGCATCTTTTTAACTTTTTAGAGAATAATAAGCATCCCCCTAATAATGATTAGGAAACAAAACTTTTAATTAAATTATTTCCTATTTCTAAGTGAGAGTCATATGGCATCACTCAGCCTTCAAGATTGTATTCTACCACTGAGAACTCCAACAGCATCAACTCTGCTTGTCTCATAATATGTACAGTTAGTAATATTTAAGGAAGCTAAAGTTAAGTCTCTTAAATATTGAGATTACCTACGAATATCAGATGGATCCTCAAAAGCTGACATACTGAAGCTACAGTAGTCAACCCAAATGCCAACAGAATATGTCGCTGATTGAACAGCTCGTTCAAAGATTTCAACAACCTTGTCAATGGTACATAGGCGTGTTTTATGATCAGCGTACTTCCTCCAGTATCCATAGCACAGGGGAAACTCGGACAAGAAGGAGTCATAAACTGAACATATTTTTTCAATGTCATCCTGCAGTACTTGGAGAAAATACCTTATTTGCAGTCAGCATACAAGTCAATCTAGGAGCATAAAAAAAGAACAATTAAGTCGTAACTGAAGCAATGGTGGAAAGTAGGCAGAAATTCTTAGAAGAGCAGTGTCCAAGTCTGCATGATATGCAAAAGAAATCTACTCAAGTCGCATTAGCAGATAGAAGACCAAATTAAACATATCAGGAGAAAAATAATAGGATAACTTCCAAAAATAAAACAGTCCTAAGAAAATCAAAATTTGATCTTAAAGGAGTTCATATCTGTCAAAAGCTTGCCTGTTATTCTCCATCCACAACAATTCCAGTCAAGCATACAGGTGATGTTCCAAGAATCATGTTTTCCAAATATCTCATTCCACCACATAAGTTTTGTCAAAGGCCCCGGCATCGCCTGATGCACAAAAAATAAAGGGAAAGCCAACCCCTACATCTCCCTCACTACTAAACATTTTTAAAGAGGAGATGCTCCACCACTTCTTTTTTTTTTTTGAAGACCAGCTTTTCAGATCTTCTATTCATACAATTCCAATAGGTGTCTCTATTGATCGACATCTTCAATCGTTAGAATGCGGTAAAGTAAAACCAGTTCTTTTCTCCCCTTTTTTTTTATAAGTAAGAAAATTATTGATCCTTATAATTAGGCATAGCCCAAGTACACAAGTGGTATACAAGAGAGAAATAACTATTATAGCCTACGAACAAAGAAAGAAGCATACACGTCATTAAAATTAACCCCCTCTAATACAATAGCCTTAGCCCAAAGTAACAAAGATTGGAAAAATAGCTCTCTAGTCCCCCTCCTTGTGTGAGCGTTCTCTATTTTCAAAACATCTTCCATTTCTCTCATTCCATATACACCACATAAGACATAGGGGTACCATCTTCCAAACCTTTGCTAATTGGCGATCTCGCATTGTTTTAATAAGCAGTTTTGATCGCATTAAAAAAGAAGAATACCATCAAACACACATGATATATACAAGAGAACCTCATAAAAAATTATACTGATTTTCAGTGGATCAAGATATTCCAAAAATAGAGCAAGAATATGGAAGACTATAAAAGCAATCATCTAGTGTTAGGGACGAGGCCAAGGGGGGGGCCTTGGCCCCCCAAGGCTCTGACCCAAAAAATATATATATTATAACCAAGCAATCATCTAGTGTTAGGGACGAGGCCAAGGGCAAGGCTCTGACCCAAAATATATATATATATATTATAACCTTGTTTAATCTGTATATTGCCCTTAGCTTTTGATATTTTTTTTCTTGTTCTTGTCCACAATTCATAATTGGCATTGGCCAATGCTCTTAAATGGCCAGTCTTAAGAGGTGCCTTACAAATTGTCAACAATTTTTAATAGATCTTTCTTACATATAATCAAATTCGAATCTGGTCTCATTTAAAATTTTATGGTAACTACATTTTTTTTCCTGTTTTATTTCAAGAAATTAAATTAGAATATAATATTCACATTAGATTATTTCTCGTTTAAAGTTTGGGTGAAACTTTAAAAGAGAAACATATTCTAATTTAATTATCTGCGTGAAACATATTTAACAAAAAACCCCATGTTCACTGGATAGCTGACTATGTAGTATGCAATTGCGCTACTTAAAAAAAAAACTTTTAAAAACTTTTACATATATGACGTTACAGCTATACATTATTCAGCAAAATACAAAACTTAGTCTATGGTGTATATATTACCTCTTTTTTATAATTCCTATATAGATCGTTTCCATAGTTTTAACCTCTTCTCTTAATTGCAACATATGAAAAGCTTAGATATAAAATTACCGGAATTCATGGAAGAATGCAAGTTTGAAATTTATTTTTTTCTTTCTTATTTTTTACTCGGTTTTTTTATCAATTTGCTAAAGGTGTTCCTAAAAAAATTCAATTCAACTATTTATTCTAGACCTAAAAACCTGGCCTCTCCAAACTTATAATCTTGGTTACGTCCCTACTGTCCACTTGCATAATGATCTTAAAAATAATTGCATTAAGTAACTAGGACAGCATTCCAAACCACAATACATGTACAAAACCTTCACTCATGCACTCTATGGACCAAAGCGAAGTGTTAGGTTCACAAAAAGATCTCACGGAAGTAAAGCTTACAAAGTGACGTGGCTAAATGTGATACGTTGGATCTTTTTTTTTATTGGCACCGGGTGTCCGAGAACAAAGTCCTGACCAATCCCAGGAGTGCACAGGCTCCCGGCAAGAAGTTTCCCGCAAGTGCACCTCCGGTAATTCAAGGAAAAGTTCCTTCAATCCGATGGCCTCTAGAAATTGTTTGCACCAAAGGGATTTGAACCTTGGACCTGAAAGGAGCATACCACTAAGACCAAGTCCTTTACCACTTGAGCCAACCCTTGGGGGTTTGATACGTTAGATTTACCACTAAAAAGTGTTTTACAATCTAATGTATCACAACAAACCACATAATTTGTGAATTTTATATTTGTAAGCTCTCTTTGTGAACTAAACATTTCTCCTGACCAAAAGGTGTACCAATTGCCTCTCCTGCACATAACTCATAATTGCTGCCCCTCCCAATCCTCTTCATTGCAGACCCCCAAAGCTACTCACCTAAGGCGTAAGCCACCAGTTTGCAAGGGAAGAAGGGTCGCCAACCATTCAACCAAGTAATATTTAATCTCCTCCCGGACACCAGCCTATAGAACACAATGAACTAGAAATAACATCGTAAAGACTTAGTGACCTCTATAAAAAAGCAGGAATCTGCTTTCACTGTTTCGCAGCAGCATCATTCTGATCATTAATGAATTAATTAACTAGAAAGAAGAAACGATTAGGAAAACAGAAAATTTACGTGGGTTGCAATTGTTCAATTCAGTGTTCGGAAACCAAATCAACAAGGTAAAGCTATTTAAAATTCTGAAGCGTGGGCATGAGACTTACAGGATAACTTTTCTCAATGTGCGAAATCAGTGATGCCCATTCGTCAAAGTCTAGTGAGCCTTTAGTAATAAGTTCATCAAGCTTGAGCTCATCAAAACCGACTGCACGAAAAATCAACGTTTAGTGGTAAGCTTCTTAGCTCAATAAACAGCTCATTCAACCCCAATTTCCAAATTTGATGAGCTCTCATCAGAGTATAAAAGTCTTCACTTCTACTTGCTATGAAATTCCAAATTTTTTGCTTACCCAAAAATATCCGAAACATTCATTATTAGCTGAATGGAAATCAACGGCGAAAATGCATCACAAGGCATGGAAATTAGGCATAAAAACTAGGAGGCATTAGAAGAGAGAGAGAGTTATACCCGGAGACTCTGAATCCATGGGTCAAGCCGGTGTTTCAGCACTAGAAATTTAAAACAGAAAGCCGCTTGCTTTAGGGTTCCGAATTGAGAGAGATGAAGGTGCAAAGCAGGACTGTCAGTGAACCAAAGCCGTCAGGTTATCATCGGACGGCTGCAGGTGCACCGTGAGGCCACACCCTTCCTGTAGTGTTTAAAGCTTGACTCTATACGAAATATAAGAAAAATAAAAATGAAAAATGCTGCTCGTCCAGGGAACCCTGTGGTATTGCGTCTGACGTGATAAATGCAACGACATCGTTTCTGTTTCCTCAAGATAGAAGAGGCTATGGTAGCCTCCTTTTCCATTTTGTCCCGATCTTCACCAAAATTACTCTTTTCATTCTCTTTGTCTTCGTCTACATCCTCACGAAACCCCACCGTCTTCTCCACGAAGTCACCGACCCAAGAAGCCACAGCCCGCCTAGCCCAGTCTTCGGCTTCGTTTGGATGACAAACATCTCTCAACTCATCATTACAATTTTTTCAAATCCCAACATAAAATATAATAAACAATTCAATTTTTTCAAATTTTAAAATAATAATATTATTAAAAAATAATATTCTAACAATATCTTATCATCTCAATTCAACTCAACTCAACTCACTTCAACATCCAAACGCAACCTTCATCTTCTACACAGTTAGTGGATTTTAATTCTAATGGATATTTTTGGCAAATGTTTTGCTTGCATTATATGGCTGATTGAAATGAGTTTTTCCAAAAATACATGATACACTTACTCTGTTCTACAATAACCATTTTGAGTTTAGGAGCACTCACAACAGGCCATCATCAATGAACAGTGATTTATCTGGAAAGATAAAAAAAGAAACAATAAAAAAATGTTAAAAATGAGTTCAGAAAAAACTTAGGAAATGGATTTGGCAAAAAAGTGGATATAGGTTTTGGAAAAAAAATTAGGAAATGGGTTTGAAAAAAATATGTTAATGATGAAATCTAAGAGATGGAATTTTTTTTCTTGGTAGGGAAATGCTTCAACGTACCAAGTTCATTTATTTTGATAGGCAACTCTCTTAACCATTCTCTTGTTTTATCTTGAACCAAATCCGCCCAAAGGCCTCGCTTTATGTTGTTGTTCAGAGATGTGAGAAATAGGAGTAATCGCCCAATGACCAACTATCTAAGAAGAAAATAAATGCCCTTTTTTATCCACTCTCACGTAGGCCTTCAGAAGAAGCTAGCTGCTTGAGAATTAGCAGGGGGAATGCCCTCTTTGCTAGAACTTGAAACAGAAAAACTCAGCTTTTTGCCTTCCCACTTTTTTCTTTGCTTTTTAAGTTCATTTTTACTTTTTTATTTTTTTCACTTCTACATAGGTTAGCCGGTTACCCCACGTTTATACGTGCTGGTTGTACCTAGCAGAATAAAAATCGGACGGTACGTAGCATGAATGAGACTAATGTTGGATAATGTATTAAGATATACAAGTCTCACGTACTTTTTTAAAAAAAAAAATTGTGAAATTTAGTATTAAAAAATTAATTTTTTTTATATAGATATCATATTTATTCATTTTTTTGAACTAGTGTGTGAGATTTGCAAATATCATTTCTCATATACATAATAAATAAAACAATAATTCTATTCTTGATCCATTTTTTTAACACACTGCCAAAAGAGAGTAAAACCAAGAAAATAAAGGTGGGACCCAGGTTTCTATTCCATGACCTAAAACTCGCCACAACTTCCTCTACATTCAAGTTGCCTACCCACACTCGTCAGTTGCTTCCTCTCTGTTCACGCACTACCTTCTATCCCAAAAAACCCAACTTCACATCCATTCCAACCATCCACGGTAGGCCTATGCAGAAAAGCTGCAAACCAAGTTCGTATATGCGACCCTCCCTTACCTGCTCGATAAAAGCAGTTTGAACTAACACGTTTTAATAGCTTAAGATATCTCAAACCCTAGCCGCTAGCCCTCCCCACTTCTCTTCGTCGTCATCATCGTCTCATCACCTACGTTCATCATCATTGTCACTCTATTCATCATCGTCGTCGCCTTCGTTTGTAATCGTCGTCGCCTCCGTTCCTCTCCATTCATCATCACTTATTCCTTCCCCTCCATTTGTCACCGCCTCATTCCTTCTCAGATTGTCGTTCTATTCCTTCTCACGATGCTCTCAAAGCAACTCTAGCCAATGCCGATGGGCATACTAGCATAGGTTTCTATTTTTTGCTTGTGGATTTCATCTCTTCATTATTGCATCGTGATGTTGTTTACACTAATTTGTGTGTGGATTATTATATGTATTGCTGGTCTGCACAAGGTTTCTCTATAATCTCACTTGGTTTCCTAGAACTTCTCTTCATGCTGAAGTCTTTAATTCTTTTCATATTTTTCTGTGAAACTTTGATGGGTAAGTCTAGATTGTTACAGTTTAATAAGTTTGGTTGTGGGCGTACTGGATCTCAGTGAGGACCCCAACAGGAGAAACCTCTTCACCCTCACTTACGGTCATGAGGCAATGCCACCAATTGAGGTTGGGATCCCCACCTACAGGGTGCAACACTTCGAGCAAGACTCCAACAATGAGCGATTAGAATAGCAGCTTGACTTACTGGAGGAGGTTAGGCTTGAACCTGAAGTAAGGACAACCATCAACAAGAGGAGGGCAAAACAATGTTTCAACAAACGGGTACACCCAAGAGCATTCAAAGTTGAGGATCTCGTGCTGAAATAGACGGGAACAACTACTTGAGATGAAGGAAAGTTGGGCCCTCGATAGGAAAGCCCCTATGTAGTCACCTCTAAAACTGTCCAGGCTTCTATTGGCTTCGAGACTCCCAAGGGAACAAGCTGCCACCCTCTTGGAACGCCGAGCACCTATGAAAGTTTTATTGCTAGGATCAGCACCAGCCTAACCCAATACTTACCTTCATTGTGGTGTCAACGGGTGGGAGCGGGTCCACTCTCAAACTGCCCGGCAACTTACCTCCCCGTAAGGGTTAATAGATGGACAGGCGGCTCAACCTTCCTCACATGGGAGAGCGGGTTTAGCCTCTTAGCTACTAGACAACTTACCTCGACCCCCATCATGGTGAAGAACGGATTGACTGCTCAACTGTCAGACATTTACCTCCCCGCGAGGTACCAAATGGATGAGTTACGCCTAAAGGCTGCTTTATCCCTCTCGCGACCGAGAGTGGGTCAGGCCTCGGCTGCCCGAGATTTACCTTTCTCGTGAGCGTCAACAGGCAGGAGTGGGTCTAGTCCCAAACTGCTTTGTAATTTACCTTCATGCGGGGCCTTAAAGGGGCATATGCGCCTTAAGGCCATCTTATCACTCCCACGATGGAAAGCGGGTCCAGCCCCTCGGCTGCCAGACAACTTACCACGACCTCCGCCATGACGAAAAGTGGGATCAACACCTTCCATGTAACTTACCTCCCAGCAACTTACCTTCCTTGTAACGATTCCAGTCATAAACTATCTGGCAACTTACCTCCCTGTGAGGATTAATAGGTGGGAAGGCGGCTCAACCTCCCTCACGTGGGAGAGCAGGTCCAGCCTCTCGGCTACCCGACAACTTACCCCGCCCCCGTCATGGCGAAAAGCAGATCAGCTTCTCAGCCGTTCAGCAAACTACCTCATCGGGGGACCAAAGGGGTGGGTTTAACCTGAGGCATCCTGACCCCAGTAAAGAGCGAGTTTAGTTCTTCGACTACCCGACACCACTCCTGGGACACCATCTCCAACAACGGAATGCCAAACGAATAATACCTCAGAATTCTCACCGCACTCCTCCTTCACCAAACAGAATGCCAATCAACTAACGCCTCAGCTACGTGACGACTCATTCCCCCTAGAGAGAAGATGCGTTATTCACACTTACAGACTGGAGATGAGTTATATTAACTTTTTTATTTTTTACAGCGGTATATTAAACTCATCAGCAATGTAACGACTCGTTCTCCCTGGGGAGACCAAAGATGAGGGTTTAGCCTAAGGCATCTAGCCTTTCTCCTAGAGGAGTATGGGCCCAGTCTCTACACAACGCGGCTTAACTCCCAAGGAGCTCCACCCTCCTCCCCCCAAAGGCCGATGGCAGCAAATTGAGACTATATGATTACGATAACAAATAAATTATGCTTAAGGATTGTTCATGATACGAATGACATCACCCTTTGCCCGATACACTCCCCAGAGTACGTGAAAGAAAAGGTAAAAGTAAAGAAGAAAAAGAACCTAAGAATAGGAGAAAAATATGCACGAAGAACTATATTAACATTAGTACAAAGTACAAGCAAAGGAAAATGAAGATACATCAGTACAAGGGAAAAATTAGTCAATTGGCAGGGTTGACACTGGCGGGGTTGTTTGAGAGTGCGCTTGGGATCTGCTATTTCCCAATCGAGGCACCACCCTTCACGCTATTTCCCTATCAAGGGAGTTCTTGCACTTTCAGTGCTCTCAAATTGCTTTGGGGATTCAGGAGCACGTGATCTCTAATTCTCTCCAAACCTTCCAGATAACCGTAATTCTAAGCGTCGTCATGAATCAAATGGACATGTGAAAACTCCTGGCGCAGTTCGGGAAGGGCGGATTCAACATTATCAATGTGAGAGCTCAACTCTCGAATGGTGGCATCATGGGCGGCTATCACATGATTGACCTCAGCTTTCTCAACCTCCAAGTCCTTCACTCTCTTATTTTTGTCCTTGAGAGAGTCTTTCTTTTTCTGCAGAGACTCGGAGGCCCCTCGAACCTCCCCTCCAACCATTTGTACGACTGGGCATCGAAGTCGTGTTGTTTGAGCAACTTCAAATTTGCAACTTGTAGCCGCTCCAACTCCTCCTGCTGGAGATCGAACAACCCCTGGAGATTGTCCCTCACCTTCATGGCTAACGCTGCTTTGAGATGATGCGAGCCAGCCGCCTCTTGGACTTCGCCAAGTCAAACTTAAGTTGGGGCTTGCGTAGATGAAGTCGAAATATCCTATTCTACCTCCGCCGCGGGCTGAACTGCACCTTGACGAGGGTTCCCTCAAACTCCTCTTTTGTCTCCCTCTCTTCCTTAGCACAATGCAAGGTCAACTGTAACAAAGATCGAAGCGCCCGATTCTCGCCTTTCAGCCCCTCCCGATCGTCCACAATGAACGCCGTCAACCGTTCTACGCCCTGCCATGAAAATTTCAAGTTAGTGTCGAAGAAAAATGTACCAAGAAAGCTTAAAAGGAAATGTGGCGAGTCGATAGATGACCCTGGAGAAGAACTCTCTGAGCCTCCTAACAATTTCTCGTACATGGTCAGCATGGGCCCTGCCTACCGCCAGCCTTGGGGTAGCATCCCCCTTCTCCTCAGAAAGGTTCTCAAGCACAATGCCATCACGCCCCGATGCCTTAGCACCCACTATGAACCCCACCAGGGACGGACCTCATCGACCTTCGCCTTCGCCATCTGCTTACAAGGCACGATCGAAAATCTCTTCAACCTTTGAGCCCATGGAAACTCTTGAAGATTTGCCAGCTACTGACGAATCCATACCAAGGTCGAGGGGGTTCCCTCAATCTCTCCCACCGATATCGCCCCTGCCTCAGCACCAACCCAGGTCGACGCCAAGGCTAGGATGTTGTTAGTGAAAGCCAAAGAAACATCAGCATCCACTAGAGTGGTCGGGGCCTCATCACCCTCGCCAACTTTGGCCCCAGCTCCAGCTTCCACCAAAGCCAAGGCCGGGGTGGTGTAAGTGGAGGGCAATGGAGCCTCGGCGTTGGCCGCAATAGTCAGAGCTTCGCTGACCTACACTGACATCGTCGTGACCTCAGTCTCGAGTGCATTTGCCAGAACCCCCTGGCCCATGACACGACCCTCGCTATCTCCCTCCCAGACACAACATCATTTCCTCCCTCGCCCTCCAAACTGGGCTCAGTCAAGACAACCTCGACTTCAATGGAATAAGTGATGGGAGAATTCAGGATAGAAACCCGATCAAGGAGATCCTCACCCCCAGCAGGACGCTCTTCGAATAAGGGTGAAGGAACACTCTCTAGATCAATGTTTGGGGACGGGGGCACTATCTGAGATTCCCGAATAGGACAGTCCAAAAGGACCTCATAGAATCGCAAGGAGAGCAACTCCTCTCTTGACGAGAGTTCCACGACCCCCACATTGCCCAGCGGGGTCGGAGAAGAAGCCTCTGAAAGAGTTGGAAGAACCCCCTCGGGCTGTGTAAGATTGGCCATCGAAGGATCGGCCCGAACTTGCTGAAGAGAATTAGAGCCATCCACCCTTCATGGGGAAGAAGGAGAATGCATAGCATGAGGAGGCGGTACGGTCACCACCACTTTCTTCGACGACGATGGCTTTGGCTGCTGAATGAGCAGCGCAACAGAAGTTTGCCCAGGAGAGGGGATGGGCGTTTTGTTGGAGTCAACTTTGGCAGGAGACTCCCTTTGGGTTTCTTCCCCTTCCCTCACTGCGGACTAGGGGAACGCCTACGAACTTGAGGCACAGTCACCTGCATTAGTACAGTTCAGTCAGCAAAATGCATGTTGGTCGGAGGAGGCAAATATCATCAAATGATGCCCTCATCCAATAGGGCCTCAGAAAAAATAGTGTTCGGATGAGCTTTCACCCAAGTGCGAACGACCACTATCTGGTTCACTTCCTAGGGAGTTGTTGAGGGTCAAAAGCTCTTGTCATCGCCCATGACCCCCCAAATGGTGCGAACATAGTAGTCACACCAGTTGACCTACCCGACCAGGAACTCCCACCCCCTACCAGACAAAAGGAAAAAGCATCAAATCTACCACTTTTCCTTGTTATACTGCAGCTCTAACCAAGCCAACACTTGAATGGACCTGAAATCGCATGTGTTACCACTCTACTTCAGAAGATGTTGAGTAAGCAGGAACTCACACGCGGTGAGATTAGGGTACTCAAAACTTGCCTCCTCTAGTGCCAGCACAATACCGGGATCCTCCATGCATTTGGGTGGAGCTGGGCAGGTGCCAAGTGGAGGTAGTACATCACATCATGAATTGGACGACAGAAAGGCAATCTAAGGCCACTGAAGAACTTGCAAGGGTACACATCCACCTTCGAGGCGTACCCTTCAGAGTCCACAGCGCCTTCATTGGGGCACGACACCTCAAACTCTACGATTCACCAACTCACCAGGAGTCACCACCAACACCCACACCTGCCTTATGTTGGTCAAAGAACATAGCTCCATCAACATTCAATTTCGAAAAATCCCTAGTGGGAGGTTTCCAACTAATATAAGTTGTCAGGTTTAAACTTGAAGATGTTTTCAGTTCCTTATGAAGCTTTAGCATAGATAACGTATACTCAATCACTTGAGTATGAGTTAGACATACCTTATCATGCAACATCTTATTTCTTTTATACCAAAATCTCCATGCTAATAGAAAAAACTTAGCCAGGTCATCAATAGAGCCAATCTCTTTCACACTAAGAGTAATGTATCTCACATGCATGTGCTTATCGACACCTTTGAGCAAATCTAAAAATTTATCTCAGTATTCATGAATGAGGGGACAACAGATGATAGCATGTGGTAGATCTTTTGTGTGATCCTGACAAAAAATACAGTTGGTATCTACTTCAATGTGCTTCTATTTCAGATTCAAGATAGTAGGTAAGCCATCCCAGCAAGCCCCTCCACGCAAAGACTTTGACTTTGTTAGGAATTCTCAGTTTCCATAGAGCATGCCAGAGGGCCTTTTTCCTACTACCATCTAACTTTCACCTGGACTTCTATTTTGCTGCTCTCTAAAGAATCGATATGCACTTTTGACATTGTACTTGCCATTCTTTTCCTGAGCCCATGTCCACTTGTCTTTATGATCTCTTGGATAGATCACAATCTTCAGAATGTCAACTGCTATAATTGGATTGAAAAGAGCTCTAATCTTATGGGTATTCCACTCCATGGTATTGCTATAAATTAGACTGTCCACAGTCTCATTATTATCTTGTATCTCCACATGAGTAATTTCTTTATTTAGAGCCTGATGACCTGGGATCCATGTATCCTTTCATATCTTCACAAATTTTTCATTCCCTACACTCCATCTGCAGCCTTCAAAAAGTAGTTTTTTTGCTTCCCAAATTCATCTCCAAGCATAAGAGGGATTGTTACCCAAGGAGGATTCAAAAAAACATCCATATGGGAAATATTTAGCATTATAGATCCTTTATAACAAACTACATTCTTCTTGTAAAATTCTCCACCCTGTTTTACCAATAAAGACAGATTAAAAGTTCTCAAATCCCTAAACACGAGGCCTCCTCTAAATTTGGAGTCACATCTTGGTCCAACTGATCCAGTGTATCATCCTCTCATCCTTTTTCTGATCCCACCAGAACCTAGCCAACATATTTTCAAGATCAAAACATAGGCTACCAAGTAACTTAAAGCAACTCATAGCGTATGTTGGGATAGAAAGAGCCACAACCTTATTTAATACTTTTCTTCCCCCTTGAGAAAACATTTGCTCCTTCCAAATCTGTAATTTCTGCCATACTTTGTGTTTAATCTCTAAAAAAGCTTGAGATTTTGATTTTCCAATCACTAGGGGTAAACCCAAGTATTTCTCATAATATTGTACCTGACTAACCCCCATAAAGACATAATCGCATCCTGTTGTAGAGCTAGTATATTCCTACTAAAAACCATAGAGAGTTTCTCTTTGTTGATTTTCTTGTCAAAGGCATCTTCATATTTTTTTCAACAAACATTGTACTCGCTTGTTGGTCTCAGCATCAGCTTCACAAAATATTATGCTATCATCTGTAAATAGTAGGTGGTTCAGACGAGGTGCTCCTCTACATATTTTAATGTCAGGTATTGTCTGATTATACTAAGCTTCCTTCAATAAGCTAACAAAACCCTCAATGCACAACAATAAAAGATAAGAAGAGAGATGATCTCCTTGTCTCAATCATCTACTAGGAATTATAGGTCATGTTGGTTCTCCATTAATCAAAATAGAAAAAGAGAGAAATTGAACACACACCATGATCAGCCTGATCAGTCGATGCTCAAACCCCATCCTCTTTATAACATTTTCCAAGAAATCGCATTCTACTCTATCATAAGTTTTGCTCATATCTAATTTCAGAGACATGAAACCTTTTTTACCTATCCTTTTCTGCCATAAGTAATGGATCAGTTCATATACTATCAATACATTATCAATGATGAGCCTTCCAGGAACAAAGGCACTCTAGGAATAAGAAATTATGAAAGGAAGCACAAGTTTCAATCTATTAGCAATCACTTTAGAAATGAGCTTGTAGATAACATTGCACAGACTAATTCAAGTCCAAGGGCTTTGGTGGGGTTCATATATTGTAGGGCCTTATATACTTCATCTTTAGTGTACTCTTTATAGAGTTCTCCATTCATGCTATCTGTCACTTTCCCTGCAAGATTCTCTAGAAAAGCAAAAAAACCCTTCTAATCAGAGGTTGTAAAAAGTGATTGGAAGTAATCCATGATGAGTTTATCTCTAGCCTCTCCCTCCTGCCGATCTCCATTTTCATCTTGTGGCTTCTGTATACTGTTCTTTTTCCTTCGTTGGGAGGCTTTTGCATGAAAGTATTTGGCATTCTGATCACCCTCAAAGGCTCAAGATCTTTGCCTCCACATGACTTCCTCTCTTTCTAACGACATTTGTACTTTTTGTCTTGCAGCTACAAAACCAAAGATATCAATGCCTTCTGGGTCTCTCTCATGCACCAAACTCAAATTCTATTTAGCCTTATGAAGTTGATGATGTAATTTGCCAAAACGATTTTTGTTCCAAATTTATAATTTCTGACTACATCCTTGAATCATATCCACTACTTCATACATATTACTGCTCACATTCCCACGCCTCCAAGCATCTTAAATAATCTTAGCACACCCTACCTCTCCCACCCATATTGCTTCAAATCTGAAAAGGTTTTTTTTTTTTTTCTTTCCTTTTCTATGAACATAATTACCCTCTGAATCCAACCATATAGATAGGTGATCAGAGCATGCAACTGTGCCATGAATAACAATGGCTCTAGGAAATAATTGACACCAATAAGAATTTGCCACAAACCTATCCAATCTCTCACTTATGCTAGACAAGCCTCCCCTCTTGTTACACCAAGTATACTTGGGGCCTTTGAAGTCCAAATCCTTTAGATAACAATCTCTTAGAACATCTCTAAACTCTTTCATTTGCTTCTCAGGTCGATATCTACCTCCCCACTTCTCATTTTGATTTATTATTTCATTAAAATCTCCAAAGACTAACCAAGCCGTATTCTCCCCTCGATACAATGTACAAATTAAATTTCAGGTTTCACTCATATGAGTAGTATCAGGGTGCCCATATACTCCTGTGAGAAACCTTTATTAACCCCCATCCTCTTTGATTATAGTATCAATATGATATTTTGAATAATTAAGGACAGACAAATTCACTTCCTTTTTTCATAACATAACTATTCTCTCATTACACCTAGAACAATCAATGGCTAAGTAATTAAAGGAACACATACGGAACTTGAATTCATCTCATGAGCAGAAAGCCTTGTTTCTTGTAGAAACAAGATGTCGGGATCTTCTTTCTTGAAAATGTCTCGAAGGGTTCGAATACTGTGTGGTTCCTATTGAAGGTTTTCATTGTGCCGGCGAGTTGAATACCAGCTTCCACCGATGAATTGTGTTGTTCTTCCCCCTGACCTTCATTTGTTTTCTTCTGTACCTGAATTCGTTTTGGAGAACGTCCTTACTCTTCTTCTTGCTCTGGTACTACTCTCTTCTTTCTAGTATTTGGAGGTCGTTGATGAAAGGCTTCCTGGGCTCGACTAGATGGCATCTTCCTTTTCCACTTTCGGCCCTCTCCCGTTGTATGAAATTCAATAATGGTCCATCTTCAACAAACTTTCCTTGTTGATTCAAATATTGCTTCAGGGCCACTTCCAAGCCCATATCCACATTCGTATCTCCTCCCATATAATTGGCGCTAAACTTGTCCTCCTCATTTTTTTTTTCATATTTCCATCTCCACTCTTATAATCCTCAATTTCTCAATTTAATTACCATTCAAAATTTGGAATTCCGTGATTTTTGCGAGAGGATCCTCTGGCATTCTCATCTTCAAATGTAATCTCGTGAGATACTACACCCCCCAATTTCACTGTGACAGATTTGTTCAAATCTTTTTCCTTGAGTTTCACCGGCATTGTTTCTTCCCTACCATTGGCCACCGGAGTTTCCACCAACGGTGAAGCACTCCTAGATTCACGTTTCTATTCATGTCTTCCCCAGCTCATTCCACCATTACCCCTAGCACGCAACCATTGACCGTAAGGGAATCTTCATATTCATATGATTCCATATCAGTCTTCTAGTGTGAACATTCACGGTGACCATGGCCCAGTTTTCCGCAGCAGTAACAAAAATTTGGGAGCCTTTCGTACATAAAATGTACCCATTTAGATTCATAAGTACCAATGTTAATCATCTTCCCTCTTAACAGAGGTCTTGTGATATCCAAATAAACTCATACTCGCATAAACTCACCCCAAGCCATCTCACATTTTTCCAAATCCACCTCTTCCACCCTCCCAATAGCACTTCAAATCAAATTTCCAATATACTCATTTTGGGCAATGAGTGGTAGATTATGAATGCGAACCCAGAATAGGGCTTTAGTTAATCGAATCTGATTCACTTGTTGTGTCCCATCCACTTCATTTACCATGACTAATTGTTTATCAAACGACCAAGGCCCATCACGTATTACTTGAGCTTTATCTCGAACATCTTCAAATTCTACAAGCATCATAGTTGAGTTCGGATCTCGAAACTTTATAGCCTTCCCAGAACGCTAGATCTTCTTCTTGGTCTGCTTAAAATCATCCTTGTTATAGTGCCGAGAAGTTAATAGCATAATTATCAAGCATTTGCCACTACGAGCGACAACATCTTCAAGCATACCCATTTCTACTTGAATCGTTTCTTCCTTTTGTTCAATAAGAGAAAGTCTCTTGTAAAGCTTCACCATATCTTCTTCCATCTTGCACTAGAATCCACTTCCAACACCCTCTAGAATATCTCTCATGGAAAGTTATCTGTAGGATTGAAGCCTGTACAGAGACAGGAGAGGGAGACCTCTACATTAGGGGAGACCAGAGAGAGGATGTTAAAAATATTTTTTAATGAAGTGGCACAATTAAATTAATTGATTTGAAGTGAGTAGTAAGATAGTTGTAAAAGAACTGTAGGTTTATCATTATCTAATAAAAATAATATTGTTATTTGAATGCATTTACACTACAAACCATCCTCATGGCATAATTTAATTTGTAATATTCAAATTTTAAAATTTTTATTTCAGATCAAATTATGTCACATGGATGGTATGCAGTGTAAAAACTTTCAAATAGAATTATTCAAATAAAAGTACTCTTATTATCTGTCTCCACTCATACAACTCCATCAAATTATTCTATTATCAAGTCGGTGTCTATAACACACCATCCACATCACGTAAATAGTAAGATTTAGTTTGTAAGATTCAAATTTTAAAATTTTTCTTCTAAATCAAATTATGTAGGGTAAACATTTTTAAGTGTGTTATCTATCTCGACTTATAAATAGAATCTTTCAACTCCATTAAATACAACAATAAGAAAAAATTTATATCAAGAAAAATTATTGAACGAGTCCTAGCAAATGCGATAACCTAAAATGACAATTATATCCTTTCAAAATCAAAATTGGTAAATTCCATATCTTTTTGTAAGAGAAATAATCATGTAAAATTACATTAATATATATTCCTCTGAAAAAACTCATGATCATCAATCAACTAAAATTAAAATAATTATTATTGGAAAAGAAAAGTTACATTAAAAAAAAAAAAAGAAGTTCTATATATCCCTTTTGCTCCTTCAAGGCCTTGAGGTTACTTGTTCATTTTGTATAAAAAGTTCTATCCCTTTTACTGATCCATCGGTTGGAAGTTGTGAAGTTTGTGGAGGCTTATGGAATCTTTCATAGGCAAGATATTTATAAATGTGTCAATTTCATTACATACAACCTTGCTAGATCATCGACTATTTTCAAAATATTAAAATCGATCAAATTCTTAGTGAGATCAGATACATATGTAAAGTGAATCCTACAATTATTATTGAACATTTAATTAATGAATATTGTCCAAATTAAAAACTCAGCAGCAGCATCAATATATAATATGCTATACGACACTTTGAAAAATTTCTCCATGATATTATTACTATTGTTTTCATTTAGGCTCGTTTGGACACTTTGAATATTTCATAATTTTGTGAATAGTAGTAGAATTATTTGTAAAATAGTATTGATCAAATTATTTAAGTAGAAATGTTTTGTTGAATTTTGGAAAATAAGAGAGAAAAAATTGAATAAAAATATTATAAGTTTAAAATATTATTTTTTAATATTATTTTTTGTTTTGAGATTTGTAAAAATTATAATAATTAGATAAAAATATTAAGAATTTAAAATTAAAAAGTGTTTGTACAGTTTAAGTGATGATTAAAGAGGAAATTTTGAGAAATTTTGAGATAAAATGGAATTTGTTTATTAAACAACTTATCTCAACTCATTTCATTTCATCATTATAACTTTTTCAAATTTTCACACAAAATATAATAAACAATTCAACTTTTTCAAATCTCAAAATAACTTTTTCAAATTTTCACACAAAATATAATATATAATTTAATTTCTATTCTACTATTCACAAACCATCTCAATCCATATCAACTTATTTCTGAATCCAAATCACTCCTTAATATCTGAAAATATTTTGAGTGCCCAAACAACACCGAAGCACATATAAAAGCTTCATGATTCCCACGCATTGCAAGAAAATGCATATATAAGCAAATAATTTAATTTCTATGCATATATTTTTTTTAAAAAAAATTATATTTACAGTTATAAAATATATAAACATCATGTATTCTTTCAAAATATATATATATATATTATATTAAAAAAATTAATATTTTAATAATAGATACCTCTCCCTCAAAATGTATTGAAAGAACAACGTAGTCTAAGCTTTAATTGGATGGTTCACTGGCGATTGCTCGCGCAATTGGCGCTCTATAGCAACTCGGATGGCTGGGAGATCAGGGGCTCTCCTCCTCCCCTTCGCCGTGCACTCTTTAAAAATAAATAATAATTAATGAGAATAATAACTAAAAAAATTAATTATATTTGAAAGGTGTTAACAATATATAACGTACGTGTTGATGTGGTGACATTTGGCAAAACTATCATCATTTTCTTTTCTGAATAATGATGTTTATCGTCTCATTTGAATAACCTGAGATTCATAACTTCTCTTGCTCTCTTAACCAATCAAGTTCTTTTTCAATCCCGTAATTCTCTCCGATCTCCGTCAAGAAAACTCGATCAGTTTCCGCACTAACAGCGAAACCAAATCAAAACAAAGGAATTGTTATCTCTCTCTCTCTGAAACCTTTTCCCTAGCAGCCTCTCTCACTTTTAAGCTTCCTTTCTGTTTTTCTCTATTTGTTTTTGTAGGGGTCATCAATGGCTAACAATGGTTACAATGACGAGGATCCTGCAATCCTCACCAGATCAGATTCAAAGCAGAGAAATACCAGTACGGGCGGAAAGATGAAGGAACTGAAGCCAATAACTGAATCAATGCCGAAAGGTCAAGAAGTTAGGGAAGTGAAGGCCACATGCGTACTTAAATCGCAGCTTAAAGGTGAAGAATATAGGGAAACGAAGGCCATTCTTGAATCACTGCGGAAAGGTCGAGAAAGTCTTGAACTGAAGGCCACACTCGAGTCGCTGCGGAAATTTCAAGCAGGTATGGAACTCATGGCCATACGTAAATCACCGCAGAAAGGTTTCCAGCATATAGATACGAAGATGTTCAGCGAGGAGCTGAGAAAAGTCTTGGACGGACAGGATCGTCTCGACGAGATGATTATTGAATTGGAAACGAAGTTTGGCTTACATGGGAATCGCAGCGATGATCATTCTCATCTTGGAGAACCTGATGGAAAGAAAGAAAAAGATGCAGAGGATCCGGTAGTGATCATGAGCAGTGCTGAAGATCGGGCAACTGATGATCAAGGGAAAGAAGCTGGCCGAGATAATGATGTGAAGACGGATAATCCTGATAATTTATCTGAGTATGTTTTTGTTGATTTTTGTCCAGATTTATGTGAATATCAGATTTATGTTTAATGAAATCCAATTTATTCAGAATTAGGCCACTCGTATTATCATCATCATGAATATCGAAAAAATTACGACCATCAATAAAATTCTCTTTGATCTTATCATGATCTGTTTGACACTCTTTAATATTACATTTGGCTTTATATATACTTCAATTAATTTAATCGTGTTGTGCTTTTCTTCTTCTTCTTCTTCTTATAATTATACTTAACAGTTTGAAATCGAGAAGAAATAGACAGTGATCTGATCAATTTCTTATCCGAACTAAGTGCCTTTATTCCATTACAAAAATCATGCGAAGCAAACCATGATTGATACCAACTAATTGCCATCAACCATACATGAATAATTTTCAAGATTCACCCATGGGCCGTGACAGAATTATATTTTTTAACAGAAGACCCATTTATTAAAAGAAAAACTATAAACAGAAGCCGATTTTATTTTCTACATCATACACTCGTCTAATTTTTCCACATCGCAATTCCAAACAAAAATCCACCCTCGTATTGCCCCCCTCCCCCCCAAGCCACCCACCTTTGGAAAGACTCAACGCGAGAAAATCGTGGTCTTCGTCAATGGATAAGAACAGCAGTGACCTTATCTCTAGTTCTCTAACAGCACGGGGAGTGATGGCTACAAGCTGGAATCTCCAAAATAAGCAAGCGCGCAAATGGAAAATCTCAAGTAACATCTCATGTGGACTTACTGAGAAAGGATGCTTTGAGTGGCTCAAAATCACAGCACATCAACCAATCCGGTTAATCTGTATTAAGAAAAAAGCAACTACATGCTCAAGTTGGTAATGTTGTCTGGTTTCATCTAATGCTGAGATACAATCTGGTTATTACTTTATCTTGAATAATTATGTATTGTGCCTGCCAAACACCACCCTTACAAGTCCATGAATCCGAGAAAACAAAAGAAAATAATACAAACACTGTATCTCTAAGGAAGTGAGATCTCTGGTGGGTGGGGAAGGGGGTGAAAGAGACGAGTCTGAGAGAGGAGAGATTTACAGAGACCCAGACTGAAAATTTGGCACGATGGGGGAGATACTGTTGTTTGTGCCTTCCCCATAGAAGGAAGAGAAAGCAACCAGTAGTTTTCCAATGCTAATTTCTCACCACACCTCCTCCACCAGAACTACCTGAGTTCCCCAAACAGCAGCCATCAACATTGAGTTTAACCCCACCCTCCATTGATTTTGTCCAAAACAAAAGTTCTAATAAGTTTATCAAAGTATGAGAGCTGATTCACCTTATTTATTTTATACACAACCTAGCCAACATCCACCTAATCTTATCACAAAATGTTCTCATGGTAGAACTTTTTCCTTCCATCTTGGCCTGGCACCTGCACATCCAGAGTTGTCAGCTTATAATTGAGGGTATGATCTCGGTAAGCAGGCCCAACTGAGATGCCTGACTGCCTTAATTTTATGGAACCATATTCTAACCCGAGTCCTCCCTGGCAGAATTATTAATTAAAGTAGTCGCCAGTTATTTTTCGTTTTTACCAACCATTGTTATTATAAGAGTAATGATGTATTTCATGCTCTCATTCTACTTGTATCTTATTACGTAAGATATGATATATTTATTATTATTAGATCATAGAATATTATCTAATAATAAATTATTTAATAATAATAAATATATCACATCTTACGTAATAAAATGAGAATGAGATAATAGTATAGTGTATAAAATTTTCCTTATTATAAATATGACCCGCCCACTTATCCCATCACCGTATATATTAATTTGGAAGATAAAAGTAATAACTAATTGAATTTTTAATTTTTTTTACTTAATGATTAAAAAAATAAATATTAGTGAATTGATATTTTTTTAAATATTTAAAATTGTATAAAAATGATTAAATTAAAAAGGAAAATAATAAAAAAATTGCATTTTCACTTATCGTTACACTTCCTTCGGTTAAATATCGGTTCAGTAGCACTGTACTATTAATTTATCCTCTCCTACAGTTTAGGCTAATCATACTTCACTCTCTAACCGAAATAAAAGATCCCTTGCTTATAAATTCTTAATTAATTTGGCGTTCTCTGATCTCCCTCAAAGCAAGATCATCATAGCGAAAACCATATCCCCCATGATCTTTCCACCTGATCTCTGAAACTTCCCATTCTTTTTCTTCGAATTCGTTTCTTTTTTTTCTTTTTTCTTTTTCGCTTTTTCCGCTGTTTTGTGATATCTTTTCTTTGGAGGTCATCTATGGGTAACAAAGTTGACTACGACGATGATCTTGAAACGACCAAGATGCGTCTTGAAGAACTGAACTTGCTTATAATGATCAAGAGCAAGAAAAGCGACGGAGCAGTGATCGAAGACGCATCCCTGAAGGGCAGTACTCTAGATATTCTGAAAGGCCGAGTTGATGATGACGGGAAGACAGAGGAATCCGACGACTCGTTCAAACAAAAGATGAACGTAAATTCAAGAAAGAAGGGTTTGATGGAGTGGGTCAAAGACTGTAAAGAATTTGACGAAGAAAAAACGATCTTGATTGGGATGATGGTTCAAGCAGTTCAAGTTGGGATTCAGCTCTCAAACCTGATCGTGGATTTCGTTTTCATGATGTCATGGCAAGAAGATCTTGCAGCAAAGATCGGAGAGTTCAAGTCAGAAGCATCCAATTGGGTTATCGAAAATGGGAATAATTCCATGGTGATTGACAGAATCGTCACTCTCCTGGCAATGGCAGACAACGAAGTGAGCCAGTTGAAAAAATCCAAGCGGGAGGTCATGATCAAGAACAAAGGATGGACGGCCACTGCCTTGGACCAAGGAAGCCGAGTTGGGGAGCTCCTTAATCTATTCGTGGAGAAAGTTGGAAAGACACTCCTTGATCAACTGATCGAGATATGTCTGCGTTTAGAAGCCATTGTGATCGTGGGAGAGTCGTCAGTGCTAGCCCTAGAATATGATCTCAACAAATGCGAAGAGGATGTGGAGACGATACGAGAGGATATCAGCGCATTGAAGATAACATTTCCACTCAAACTTGGGATCAAGGATTCGAAGATGATTAGAACTCGGGACACTGTGGCTTCGAACATATACGAGCTGTGGAATGGGCTCCTCACTGACTCGTCAGATGAAGATCAGATCAGAGAGCAACCGCATGATGAAGTTGAAGATGATCATCATGATGATCACCCGATTGTGTAGTTACATGATTTTTGTTCATGTGTTTTTACATGGCACGTACGGTAGCTAGCTGCATGCATGTAGATGCTGGGAAAAAGTTGATTCTAAACTGCATCATCTCTAAAGTGAACGTTATCATGATTTTGTTTTCTATAAGAAAAATTTTATCATGAAATGCCTAATAAAATGTTTGTACTAGATAATTTAATTTAAATTTTAAATTTTATAAATTAAATCTTTCTGTTTGATACTCATTTGAAATTTTATTTTTCTTCCTTTATTTATCTATTTATCTTGATTGATAAATCATGTTATTTTTTATCTTAATTTTTTAATTTAGTATCACTACTTGTTGATACTTATATTTCTATTTCAAATGAATGCACTTTTAAACGGTTAATATAAGAAATCATTAAAAAATATCACATCAATAATTGTGATTGGAGTTAACACAAAAGTATTATTGGTAAAATGAAATGATTTGTTCAAGTCTCGCGTATTTTAATTAAAAAAATATGTATATATAAAATTTAGATAAAAAAAAATTTACTTTTTATTAATAAATCTTTTTTTTTTTTTTTCTGAACTTGTATACCAAAAAATGTATTTAGTATTATTAGTTGAACTGATCATATATAGGATTGAGTCGTGGTACTGATCATAAATCAATAAATTTACAGTGATTTGAAATTGAAAAAGGAGCTGATTGTTAGGAGTGGATTAAATCAATAGATTCATGTAATTAGGAGAACGAGAAGGTTGCAGAAATTTAATTTCGATAACTGACGCTCAATATTGTTAACGTCGTATTCGGTCAATGAACGCGAACAAGATGGTCTTGATATATTGTTCTTTTTATGTGGTCCCTAAACTTGCAAACCAATTGCATGTTTGGTTTCTTTTTTTCTTTTTCTAGAAAAGATATGTTTGGATTTTGATTTTATCTCAATTCATCTAATTTAATTATTATAATTTTTTTAAATTCTCGTATAAAATAAATAGATAATTTAATTTTTTTAAATTTTAAAATAATAATATTAAAAAATAATATTTTAATAATATTTTATTTAATTTTTAATTTTTATTTTAACTCACTATCTAAACCTTATCGAATCAATAAAAAGTTTTTTAGACGCATGATTTGTTAGATTTTGTGAGAGAAAAATATGAATAATCTTTTAAATATGTTTTATATTTATAAAATTTTTTTGCAAGTAATTTTTGTTTTGATTTTTATAAAAGTTTTAATTTTTATGTTTAGATAATGATTAGGTAATTATTAAAAAGTTGATATAGTGTTATTTTGTTTTAGGTAATTTAAAGATGTTAACTAGTTTGATTTTGAAATTTTTTTAAGAATTTTTGTAAGAATTTAGAAAAACTGACCACTCCAAACAAGATCATATTTTAAAGAATAATGCTAAATATAGTTTTACGATGTGTAAATTTCGAGCACTCTATTTAAAAAAATGAAGTTTACCATTAGAAGAATAATTTTTTCATGTGTATTTCAGATGTAACTATTTTTTTTAAAGAAAGTGTGCAGGACTTGCGCATTCTAAAATTGCAAATATCATTTTTCTTGCTGGGATAATCCCGCCCTCCGCCTCCTCTGGTCCTCCTTGCGAGCCAGGATAGTGGGGTACGGACCCCCGCTGCCCACCCCTAGAAAGTATGGAACTAAAACTCTGATTTTTTTTAAAGAAACATTATCAGTATTTCTCTAAAAACTTTTTTTTTTCCCTTTTTCTTCCTTTTTCTTTCTGCAAATGGCAAAGCCGATAATTGACAAATGGAGACATAACCTCCTTGGACCAGCAAAGAATATCACTCTCTTCCCAGGTTCGTCCCAGGAACAAGTAACAGCACAAACTTTTACAACCCCACTGGACCCTTCGTAGACAGTTGGGGCAAGATGAGAACCAAAACCTTCACGCCATGCTACGTACGTACAAGAACCACCCCCCGCATCAGCAACTACTGGTCTTTCCTGCCTTTCACTTTTGTGGGTCCTCAAAATTCCCCCCAGTTCTATCTTCTTGCAACAGCTTTTCTTCCTAAACACCATTTTGATCAAAGATGGCTGGTGAGCAACAAATGCAACCCGTCGCCGAGCTCCTTCTGATCGTCAATTTCTGTATAATATACGTCGTAGTTCTGGGCATTGGTGGTCGGGCTATGAATAGAGCAATATTCGATCATGGCTTCATCATTGGTATTTCTCTTTCCTATCTCTGCTCTCATTTCTTCATCATGATTTGTGTTAATATGTTTGCAACTTGCATTTGCTTATGATGCTTTTTGTGTGAACTCTAGGACCCAGATTTGATCTTCTTGCGCATTTTTCGCCGATATACTTTTCGATTGGAAATGCTGCCACTGGGTTCTTTGTCTTGGATAGCCGGAGTTTTTGGTGCTGCATCAGGAATATAACCATGTCCGTTCTTGGACTGCTGAAAGCTATTGTTGCTTGGGGTAAGTTATTACCACAAACTACCATTTTTTCCCTCTGTATCTCCAAATTGCAATGAAAAAGGGATCAGAAATATGTGGTTTTCGGTCCTAGTCCGTAAAACAATGTGTGCGGGTTTGCCTGCAAAGAGATTGAGCTTCAGAAATGTTCGTCTGGTTAGACCAAAACTCAGATTTCCTTTTTTTCTTTTCCGGAAATAGAAATGTGTGTGTGTGTAATCACTGCACTTGCAATATCCATTTTGTGAAAATCTTCCTTTGATATGTTCTTGCAAAGAACGATGGAATCATTCCTAATCATCCTGTCAGCGACACAGCTTACATACATTGCAGCAGCCATTCATGGCGCTGCATCAAGATAAACTTGAACGTGGAGACATGGTTTGGAAAGAGCAGAGCATTCTATATTCTGTATGCAATAAGAGAGATGTTCCCTCTAGTTTCTCAAATTGAAGAGCCTATTGTACGTAAGTTAGTTCGACTATTACCTGCTAGGAATTAGATGTATTACCTCACAACGCACTGTAGGAATTAAGCACAGAGAATTGACTTTTGACCAAGCCATTGTCATCTCAATCACAAGCATCACAAAAATCTAATTATTATTATTTCTTAACATCTGCAACCATGCTTCAACAAGTCTGAAACAGAAAAATGGAGTTCTAATTAATTGTTCGTGCTCTGTCGTGATCTGTTGCAATTGTGCTCAAATGAAAGAACAAGGGCATATATCATCAAACTGATTTTATCTGTGATAAATAAATCCCCAGCTCATTCAGATACATACCAAAACCAACCACATCAGACATTGTTTGATGGCTCTCTTTAAGTTTCAACATTTCAAAAGAGGAAATCCATTCCTAAAAACACTCCCAATCAATTAAAGAAAGCCAGCCACCATGCAATAAAAAGACCCATATGCCGTAAAAGCAAAATATAAATTTGTTGAAGAAGAGTAGACACCATCCATAAGATAACACCATGACAGCAATCAAAGGAATATTGATATCACCTAAGAACTTGCAAAAGCCAAATCACATCACCACCCTACCCAATGATGCAAAAGAAACTGTTTTTAAGTACAACACACCATCTAGAAAAAGCACTAGACTACAAGATTAACAAGGCATGTACCGAAAGCTAGGGACACCAAGCCGCCTACGAGTATTGACACCATCACCACAAACCCCAAGACTGTTTATCTGATCAGACCTCTTGGCCGGTTATTTATTGGGAAAAACCAAGAACAGTTTTCTAGCTGGACAAATCAAAATTTCCTCTGGACCAAATCCTTCTGAACTTTCACAAGCTTCGCCATTCCACTGAAACCCATCCATGCTCTGTTTCTGCATCAAAAGGAAACCATGGCAATCATCAAATATTGTTACTTTCTTAAAAGTCCAAGGCAAGATATAAATTCATCAAACACTTAAAAATTAGAAAAAAAAATTAATACAATTATCAAACCATACGTGGTTTTAAATTACAGGAATGTGACAAGAAGAGCAACAAAAGAATGGTTCAAATAACAAGAACTGTGACAAGTGCTACAAATTGTAACCCAATCGAGCACAAACAAAAAAACCCAGTTTCAAAGTTTCAGATCACTCGACAAACCACTTAGAGCAGCCAATCAGCAAGGCAAAAAAAATCTAAAAGCAATCCACTTGGAAATTTGGAAATCAAGTTTACTGAATCTAGTGTCTATTTTTTTTTATGAGTAATAAGAAATTTTATTGACCAGTAAATAGGCAAATAGCCCAAGTACACAAGAAATATACAAGAGAAAACACCTAAATAGAAGCTAGGAACTAGAATGGGCTAAAAGCTAGTGTCGAAAATCAAACCCAGAAGATCCTTATGGGTAAAAACACAGCATGGTACAGGATAGAAGAGGCTCAAGAAATAACACGACTTAAATAAAAAAGTTAGAAAACAGCAAGAATGTGATCTGGGACTCATTGTCAGTATCACACAGCTAAATGTCGTTAAAGGCAAAAGCTGCATGTTGCAGACTAGAAAAAGGCCCAAAAAAAGTTTAGAAAAGAGTCAGAATGTGATGTGGGGCTCACTGGGACCTTTTCTGGGGTGGAGGAGGTGTAGAAGCACCAAATAAAAGACTTGGGAACAGCAATTCTCTAAGATATTTTTTTTTAAGTAGCAATTCTCTAAGATATTCAGCAATGATTATTCTAAAACCAATCAAAGCCTCCATCTCAGACATGCATCACTTTTGCAATATGTTCCAGAGTTGTTAAGGCATTCACCTCACCAATCTTGCCAGAAAACATAACTTATTATGATAACCCAACATACTGAGAAGCTTGTGGAAGGTAACAGCTTTATTGAACGCAACTCAAAAGTCTCTCTAGTCAATAGCAGTAGAAAACTTCAAGGAGAATATCAGATTTTAAGAAGGACTAAAAGAAACAAGAACATGGGACTGATGATCTCCATATCAGGCCTTGACATGGCATAACAAATTTGAATGAAAAATGAAATTCACTTTTCCTCTCCCTTGGAAGGAAATTTCCACTCCTCTCCAAGTGCCTCAGTAGTTTTAAAATGCTTCCATGAATTCCCTGGCCCACTCAAAGCAAGCTTATATCATTTCAATAGAAACTAGAGAATTTATACAAAATATCGATTAAGTTCATCTGTTATAACTTATAAGAATAATCTCAAAAGCACCGTTATACCTTCTATGGAGAGAGGAACAAAATTCCACAACCAAATCTTAAGCAATTGGGCGATATTACAAGGGCAAAGTCTCAAGCACCTCACCATCAGCAATAAAATATTAAAATCTAATATATAGTATAGTAGTAAGAGATAAACCAGAAAGTTACCGTGTGTGTGTGTGTGTGTGTGTGGGAGAGAGAGAGAGAGAGAGAGAGAGAGAGAGAGAGAGAGAGAGAGAGGGGAGTGGAGGGAGGCGTGGTGGATTGAAAACGGACGCGGGGGGTAGATCCTACGGGTTTGAAGGCCTCAAATGTGTCTGCACAGGGAATCTCGACACCATCACAGATAGGATCCTCGGATGCTGGCATCACTGTTCACGCCGGTATCTCTCAGGACATTGGCAGCTTGCCGTCTGATTGCCCTCAGTCACTAGTCGTAAATGGGGTTGATACATTTTTTCAGGGTTCACTTTCAGTTGTAGATGGGGTCCTTCCAAGGTTTTGAGTACTTTGAAAGAAGCAGATGAGCCTCTTTCAGAAAATGAAAATGGGATAATAGAAGGTAGTGCTTCCCCTACCTGTTCTATGCCTCCTGGGGGAACAGTAGGGTCTGACAAAGTGGCACAGAAAGGATCGACGGGGGGTGGAGCACCTACAAGCACCTCGTTGATGGAACGACGACACCTATGTTTGAAGGTGAAGGAACCCTTAAAGGTGACAGCAACAATATTGCTGTTGAGTAGGTTCAGGATTTGAATGCAGCAACAATTGTGGGGCTTTCATATGGAGGATGTGAAGACCAATTTAAAGCACTACTCACTGTGATTGAGGCAGGCCATTCGCTTGAAACCAAATCAAATTTTAAGAAAAGTAGGGAGTTAAAGCGTCTTTCTTGGACAATCAACTATGACGCTAAGAGAGGTAGCTCAAGTCGAGAGAAAGCATTATGAAGACGTCCTCGTAGAGGGAGTTTAGGGTGGAGTATTAGTCTTATGGGAAACAAGGGATTGGGGTTGGGGAGGTGTGTTCTATTCCAATTCGGGCTTGGTGTATTCCATTGTATTCGGGCTTAGGGTCATTAGGAGCTCTCTAGTAGAGGCTAGGTGTTTTCTTGTATATGTCCAGTGTATTTGGTTACTCCTATTGATATATAATATTTTTACTTATGAAAATAAAATAAAATCATTATATTACCCATAAAACAACTTTATAATGTGGCTGCCCTTCAAGCCTTTTAATCCGATTTTCATTTAGTTTTCACAAAATATAGATGGTAGAAGGCACCAGTTACTGATTTTGCATGTAACACAATTAGTGTAATATATATCACTTTGCAAGAACATGGCAACAAAGGTATCTCATGCCCATCAATCTTCACATTTCACAATTTTCCAACATGTTGTTCCTTATTTCATCCAATCACGTTTTCACTAATACGTAGTAAAAACCCTTTGGTCCTAGAGAACTTGGCCAGAATTCTAACATGGCACATAACTCCATTTGTACCTCATATGTCACAAATATGAAAATTACACCATTAAGCAATATATGTGCCAGGGGCTCTTTATCCAATTCTTAGAGACCAATGCATGGCAGCATATTGTTTTCTTCCATACACACATACTAAATAGAAAAACTATATTTGGTTGCCATAAGACCACTCTCCACTATTTTTTATTTTTGCAATCATTATGTTTGCCACATAAAAGGTCAACCATATAACCCCTTGGGGTTGGCTCAAGTGGTAAAGGCCTTAGTCTTGGTAGTTTGCTCTCTCCAAGGTCTAAGGTTTGAATCCTCTTAGGTGCAAACAATCTCTAGGAGCCATCGGAATGAGGGATTGTTCCCTTGAATTACCAGAGGTGCACTGGCGGGAAACTCCTTGCCGAGGGCCTGTGCACCTCTAGGACGGGATGTTGTTCTCGGACACCCAATGCCAATAAAAAAAAAAAGCCAACCATATTTTCAAGGTATACATGTAAGACACTAGCAAAAGAGATTTTTACAAATATATACCATATATCCAAATGGTCTGGCTTGATCAATCCAAAGCATATGCCTCCGAAATATCACAGAAGCAGTAATGACATCCTAGTGACTAACACCTTGGGGGGGGGGGAGGGAAGGAAAAAAGTGCACAACAAAATAGGATATGAGCAAATCTCGATACCTCAACGCAATTCTTAGGAAGAAAGGGCAAGACAAGCTATATAAACTGGATTAAATAAGTCAAACCTGAATTTATCTCCCGGTGCCTGTTAGAACCTCAAACAATCCACAGCAACTCAGCCAGGAGGTTCTTTTCACCATTTGTGGGGCTGGTGCTAGCGGAGGCTACATATCAGCAAAACATAAACACATTTATCTTCAATACATTATACCATATATACATAATCAAAATTGCAATCAAGAAAAGTATAGGGGCAATACCTGTCTTTCAGAATATTCAGGAATCTCAGAATCTTTGACATGTGCTGCACTATCACTAGTTGCAGCAACAGGAACACTAGATGATGGCAATATTTTAACCTCATATCCATTTGACACTGATTCCACCACGGCCAACGATGCCTGAACATTATCATTAGATAAAGGAAATATGCTATCCTCATTATTATTCATTGTCAAATCCATCACAGCTACTGGAGCCTGACTTGATTTACGCAACAACTTTTCATCACTTTCATTTGATCTTGATTCAACCACATCAGCAACCACTGGATTCACAACTGGAGCACTTTCAGTCATGTGAATTCTCTCCAGGGACACAGATAATGCTGGCTTAGGAGATTCGACAAGAGGGTTTTCTTTTGGTCCCAATTCAACCACATCAGCAACCACGGTATTCTCAACTGGAGCACTTTCAGTCAAGTGAATTGTCTCATGGGACACAGACACTGCCGGATTAGGAGATTCGACAAGAGGGTTTTCTTTTGGTCCTGATTCAACCACATCAGCAAACACTGGATTCTCAACTGGAGCACTTTCAGTCATGTGAATGGTCTCCAGGGACACAGATACTGCTGGATTAGGAAATTCAACAACAGGATTTTCTTTTGGTCCTGATTCAACAACATCAGCAATAACTTGATTCTGAATTGAAGCACTTTCAGTCATGTAAATTGTCTCCTGGGGCACAGAAACCATCAGATTAGGAGATTCAACAAGAGGGTTTTCTTTTGGTCCTGATTCAACAACATCAGCAATCACTGGATTCTCAACTGGAGCACTTTCAGTCCTGTGACTTGTCTCCTGGGAAACAGATGCCACTGTCTTTACAGATTCAATAAAAGGGGCAGTTTCAGCAATTAAATTAACAGTCTCCCCAACTGATGGATTTTCATTAACCCACATCACTTCTGCAGGCGAAGAATCCACAGGCTTAACCAAGTCATCATACGAACTTGCTTCCAAAACTGAATTGTAGGCCTCCTTTGGTTTACCATTAGTGACTCGTGCCTCATCATCTGAACTACTACTGCTAGAGCTCTGATCATTGCCATCATGTGATTCCTTGGCCAACTCAACGTGCTCAATGCTACCATTTTTGCTCTCAAAGTTCTCCCCCGATTTCAATTCCCTTTCAATTTCAATAACACCATCATCCTCTAAGCCTATTTTCTGTACACCCTCTACATTAATAGGGAATCCCTCCATAGACTTGTCCTCGGCAACAAATGACTGAATGGATGAAGGGTCTCTCTCCTCCAAGTCCTCGCTTCCCTCGTTAAATGGATTTTGGTCACTATCCTGGTCCCGAGATGCAGGGCTATTATCACTTTCCTTCCCATCTTGGGACCAATCGTCATTTCCTAACATAGTTAGATTCAGTCAAAAAAAACTTCAATCAAAATCAATCATCATGAGTCACAAACAAATAATTTTTAAGCCAATTGGACGATAAAATCCACTTAAAAGCAAAAATTAACTTATGGTTGAGTAACAGAAGGTAAGTTGATTCAATCAGAATAAGTAACAAAAAAAATTCAAGTAAAACTGGTGTTTAGCAAACTTGTATTTGGCACGTTCAACCCCTTCTTTTAAAGGAAAAGGAGAGAGAATAGAGCATGATTCAGGAATAGATAAATAATATGATCCAATCATAAGAATCACAATCAAAATCGAGCAAACAAGGGATTGGTCTGGTGGGGTTGAAAGCAAGCAAACCAACAAAGCCCATTAATTAAATCGACAAAAAGATTTTAATACTCGGATTGAGAAAATAAGATAAGCGTATAGTTGAATGACAGACAAGCAAGTGTGGATTGGTTTGATAGAGTTGAAACCAAGCAAAACATAAATAATTAACCAAGACCCATTAAACCAAACTAGAACAAAATAACAGATCAGAAACAAAGTTTAAAAAGTTGGGTGCATGATTGAGAAGGGAAGTGCGGAGCAGCCTGGCCGAGCTATATTAAAAAAAATAAGTAGGGCAAAAGTTAGTACCTCGAGTGTTGTTGGTTGAGAGCTTGATGGTGTGGGTTTCGCTGCCTTTCTTTTTCTTTGCGGCCCTTCTCTTCTTACCACCTGAAGGCATGATTGTGGGGGCTCTCGTGGGTGATTGCTACAACAAGATTCTCACAGATCGTGGGTTGTCCCTGTTATCAGGTCCCTGAGTCCCCCCTCTCTCTATCTCTCTCTTTTATCTCTACTTCTTCCTAACTTTCTACTGTAATAATGCTGTATCAACGTTTCAAAAATGGAAAATATAACTGGTAAGGACTGAAACGGATAAGGATCTATTGGGAGTTCCAAAGCAAATTGCTGAAACGTCGGGGAATTCAGATTCTCTGTCTCTTCCTATCCCTCCTTCCCTTTCTACGTGGAGAATAATCTGCCGCTCCGTCTGGTCTATAAATGTCGGGAATGCATTTTTGGGAGTGAGGGGGGGCTGAGGACAGTCAGGTCCTATTTTGTTATTTATTTCTCGTGTCATTTTTTGAAAGGTGGAAGTTGGACTTTTGGAAATTTTCATACACATTTGATTCGGACGAAAATGACAGGGGAGGGGGGGATTGGGTGGGAAAATTTTTTGAGTGGTGTGGAATTTGCCAAAATTTTCTTTTTAATTTATTGATTTTGTGATCAATGGAAATGATGATGATTTCTGTCTACTCATATTTATGTTGGATTAGTGGGTCCATTTCACATTGAATTTTTTATCATCTTCGCATTCAAAAGCTAAAGCTGTATTTCATCTATGTCGGCCAACTTAATCACACTATTTATATCATAATTAGGCCGACATAATATATATATATATATCGAAAAATGTTAAATCTACTTAAAAAAAATTTATAAAAAATTCACTTATTTACGTGACAGTTATTAATACGTTAAAAATTTAAAAATAAATTTTAAAAAAAATAATAAAATAAATCTTGTAAGTAAAATTGTAAATACATCTAGTAGTACTCATATATATATATATATATATACATACTCAAATAATTGACTTATTTTGAGAGTTTAAAAAATAATATACTTGCCCAAAAATGAATATTTACAATAATAATACAAAAATTAATTAAAGATTATAAGAGAGTAATGACACACGTATAACTATTTTTACAACATTTTAAATTGAATGTATTTTTGTAAAATTATAGTTCTTTAATAAGTTATTTTATAAAAATATCCCACGTTCAAAATATAATTAGATAAAAAGTTAAGAAAATGGTTGTATGTGACTATGTGTATCGTTTTTCTTTTTATATATATGTATATAATTCGGGGATCAAAATTACATAAACCCATTCATTATTTTTCAAAATAAAATTAAGTTTGCTCAAATAGATACTTTCTTATTTAATCCTCTCTTTTTTTGATAAATTGATTGTGTTGATTAAAATTGTGTATCATATCATAAATCCTTGTTAATATTAAGCACCTATAAGTTTTATCGCTTGGTATTTATATTGAATCATATGTAATATTTTTTTATTGATTGTATTTTAATTAAAGGTAGTTTTCTTTTTATTTTTATCAAAATTGAATACAGTAACTTTTTTGTTTTTATGCTTATAAATGTAGGTCATAAATCAAAAAAGGTAAAAAAGAAGAAGAAGAAAGAGGACAAACTTGTGTCGCTATCTGTTTGCTTTGTGAGAAAAAAAAGGTCTGAACATATCGAAAATAAGTCGTGGTTTGGTTATGGAAATGGGGTAAAATGAGATGAGTTGTTTTGTTAAAAATTTAATAAAAATTTTGTTATAATATAATTTTGTTTATTTTAAAATTTAAAAAAAATAAATTTTTTATTATATTTTATATAAAAATTTTAAAAAATTATAATAATTATATGAGATAATATAGTTTAATTTTATGTAATCAAAGTAACTCTAAATTAATAGGCAATTTTATTGAATTGGTGAGAAGTTTTGGTCTGTAATTTGAATATGCATAAGCCTCGCATATTTATTTAAAAATAAATAAATAAACTTAAAAATTATATAAAAAAAATTATTTTTTTAACAATAAATCATTTTTATTAAAAAAATAAGTAAAATTTATATTTACTATAAATATTCACTGTCTAGTATAAACTTTATATTTTTCATTTATAAGGACAGAAGATCGTTAATTAGGCACAGGTCCTCCGTGCTTTATTTCCCTCCATATCTGCCCAAACGAAGTGGGTCCGGTCCTCACACGGATAAGGGAAAGCTGTCCAACACAATGACTTCCCTCCCGATCTTTCCCTCCTATTTTCCACCAAACCAAACACTGTTGATTTTAATCAAGACAAAATAGGTATTAGTACTTTATTATATAAATATATATATATATATTACTAATCAGCCTATACCTACCCAAGTGATCCATTCAAATTATAATTGGTTTGCTCTCTGTCATTTCTCAATTTGAAATTCGAAATTGGTTTTAAATAATTTATTTAAATTTGTACATACCCAAATGGTTTTTAATTTTTTCTATTTTGTTCTGAATCCACCGAAGACCTTGTCAGAAAATTCTTGTTTTGATCACATTCACGCCCCACTTTGCATGTGAACATTTATGGAAGCAGATCTGAACATTCTTTACCGAGTTTAATATATAGGTATATAATAAATGCACAAAGCATAGTTACGGATCTAAGAAAAATATTGCTAAATGTAACTTACTTTTCGACATTTTAATTATTGATATGTTGAAACATTAAAAATTATAAAATTTTAAATTTTTAAAAAAATATTTAAAAAAATTAATCTTATAAGTAAAAGAGTCATATTACATATAATCATTTTTACGTATTTTTTATACACTCTATTAATATGATTGGGAAGAGCAGTTATTTTATATTAACAAAAATGTGATGCAGTCAATCACATGCACGTCTATATACGTATAGAAGTCATCAATAATCGTCGTCTCTTACCATTTTTACTCGAGAAACAAAAGAAAAACTTGGGTTTGGACAAAACCTTTGAAAATTTTCACTAATCTATAGTTTATTTGGGTTTCATGCGTGTCTAGCGAACGTGAAATTGAAAGTATCGTGGAACGTGGATCGATGAGAAATCTATAAGAAGCTAGCTCAAGCTAATGTCAAGCTGTGTAGAACTCAATTTAGACAATTTTTGTACTTTTTCTTATTTGATCTCAAACCAGAATCTATCGAATAAAACTATAACTCAATTGGACTACAACAATAATATTTTACATTGAAATGTCGATTATGAGCAATAAGAAAAATACATAAGAAAAATAAGTATTTATGATAAATTATTTACGACCGTAATGACTATTTGTGATGATAATAAATTTATTTTAATAAAAAAATATATATTTTAATAAGAAATAACTGACGGTAAATAAGTATTTTTTTTTTTCGTAACAATCAAATCATTCCACCCATCACCATTTTAGAGCAATTATCAAGTGTATCATTTAAAATTCAATTCAAAACATGGATTTCAATAGAAAAATGATAATATGATATAATTGTAGTGATTGCATCTTAATAAACGAGGAGTTGAGGAGGGATCTTTGTCCATCGTGCACGGCAACATGAAGATCACCCGCTCCATGCACAAGGACGGGAGGCCTACCCATATCATTGAGTTATGGAGTGCGAAGGAGGTAGAGATCGTTCCCTTTCACGGGGGTTGCCCTAATGTGTTGGGGATCTCTGCTCTCATAACCACATGAGGTTTACTTGCAAGCCTTGAAAGTTTTCCCTAGAGTGTAACTAGTTCAATCCGATTCGATTTTAGACAAGTTTTAGGATTGAATCGATATACACTGATTTTAGAAATTTAAAAATCGATACAGACCGATTCATTATCTTCACTGGAGTTTTCGATTTTTCTCATTTCAATCCGATCTGATTTTTTCAGTTTACCATTTACACGTATGACACTACATAAGTTTAGTATTATAATTTTTTTAACACTAAATTTAATTGTTATAATTTAGAATTTATTATTAACAATTACTAATTTATTAATGTCTAATGATACTACTATATTAGTGATAATATGATATTTACATATTTTTTTTTTATATAAAACGGATCATAACCCTTCATTAAGAGAGGAGTTACAAAGTTGACTTGAAAAACAAGTCAATTACAATCGTTAATAACAACCTAGTATACTTTCGTGACTGATATAGTCTAGTCCACACGGTAAACCTCTAAAGATCTAGATCTTAGAGAAACTACCACCTCTGTTCACGATAGAGGTTACAAAGCCCTATACCCCGACTAAGCAGGATAGGGTTCACCAAACCCCGTCAATGCGGAGGGGGGACTACTACTCCATTCGGACCACCGTCCGAAGGCACTATTTTTTTTTTTTTTTGGTAGAATTTTATTATCCTATAAACATTACACAAAAGAAAATACAGAGAAAAACATTGCACAAAAAATGAAAAGCAGTGCACAGAGGCTGCTGTGGCGTGTGCAGTACACGCGCCACTCTGGGAGGAGAACCGACAATCGATCTTGGAGATCCCAGACTCACAGACTCCAGAACCGCTGCGCGTGGCATTGGCAGAGGGCTCCCCGTTGGTGCGTTAAAACCACGCGCTGAACGACGCTGGACTACGTACACGCGTGTGAGCTACTCGCCGCTCCGTTTGGTGCCGCATTCGGTGGTCTTGAAGATCGGCGGTTGGGCAACACCATGGTGGGGCACGTGCTGGCTGTGGGCGGCGAAAAGACCCAGAAATTGCGATTCTCCCTTATTTCGCCTGAAACCACACAAAAAAAAAAAACAAAACAACAGAAAAAAACACTACACAGATGAGAAGGGAGGGAGGAGGAGGAGGAGGCAGGAGGGAGGGAGGGAGGGAGGGAGGGGAAGGGAGCCGAAGCTCCCACCCCTCCAGCCGGATCTGTGGAAAAGGTTTTAGAGAGAAGGGAGAGAGTTTTAGAGAGAGCGTGTCCGATTATTTTCGAAAGTGGTGACTGTTTAAGTATGCATTGAATGGGAACTTCTTTGTGGATTGAGGAGATTTCAAACAAACAAAAATGATCCAGACCACAACACAAGAACTACATACTAGTAAATAAGTTATTAATATATTTGTATTATTTTATAATAATTAACACATACTAGTATATTATTGAGTTTACTATAGTCTATACAAGTTCTATACTTTTTATACTAGTATATATAATCCATATTTTTTATAAGATTAATAGACATGAATAAATAGATTAAAATTTTATGTTATATTAATTAGCAATTTAGCATATAATATATATAATATAATATAAAAATTAAAAAATATATACATATAAATACCGGTCCGATTCAAACCGGTTTTCAAAATATGAAAACTGTTACTGAACTGGTTTAGGACTAGTTTCGATTCTTAAGAACCAATACTAGACAAAACCCACCGGTTCAGACTGGTTATGAACCAATGGGTTTGATTCAACTGGTTTTCAATTTTTTCTTACACCCCTAACTCCCTCAAACCCATGCATATAGGTGAGGGAGTAGATCTTTCCCTGCAGTTCACAACACAAGAACTACATATAAGGATGAGAGATGTAACCCTCCCTCCATTGCAATTAGGGGTGGGGGCAAGTCACCCGCACCCAATCCACATGTGCGATCCGCTCATCCTACTAGGAGATGGATAGGCAACCCACCTGCATCGAGCACAACTACAGACAAGCAGTTTAAGTGTTTAATTGTGGGCGGGTAGGTTCTGGATAGGGTACCCACCCACTTGACTTTTATCCCGCCCGACCATATATTTAGTATATAAACCAAAAGCTCTAACATTTTAACTCTCTCCCTCGTTTCCCTTCTCCCAGTGTCACTCCATTTTCTCTTCTCCATTTTTTTCTCTTATACAATCCCTAATCTTCTCCTCCCCTAAAATCTCTTAGACTGCTCTTCTTCTTCTTATTCTTCTTCTTCTCCTCCTCCTTCTTCATCTTCTTTTGTTTGTTTGGCCTTCAACCGTAGCCATGTCGAGCCAAAGACTGGAGACCATGGTCAAGAGTCACTCAAGTCAAATCTATGTTTTCTTTATTTTTTTGTTGTTCTTGACCTAGATTTGCATTTCCAAGCTAAATCTATGTTTTGTGGGTTGATTTTTATTTTTTTGATGCAGATTTTGGTTAAATCTTTTTTTTTTTTTTGGTCGAATCTACAAACAGAGGGGATATCTTGGCCGAATATATGGGCGAAGGGGATAAAAATCCATCCGCCCAATCAACAAAGATTGACGAACTAAATAAGGGGTCAGGGGGATATTAGCAACCCACTCAAACGAGGGAGGGGTACGATAAGGGCTACTGCCCACTCATATAGGGTGGCAGTAAGCCTAATTACAATATTCTATGTGGTAGTTACTAAAGTGTAAAGGAATAAGGATATGTTTCTTCCCTTTTGTGGCGACTACTATGGCCCGAAGAGGGAGAGATTTATACCCTCCCTTGTAGGGTTGCTACTCGCCCTATTCAGGTGGGTAGCCCGCCCTTGCACCCGCCTGGGTAGGGGCTATATTTTTCCTTGTCACCCGGCTCTGCCTGACCAGACATATGAGTGGATTGGCCCATGGCCATCCACTCACCTGTGGGCGATCATTGGCCCATTTTTTGGACAAACAACGACGATAACAACAAGGAAATTGCGATGATGACAAGACGAGAAATAAAGGAGAGAGAGTATGACATAGAGAAGTGATGGAGGTTGAGATTTGAGAGAGACAGAGAGGCGAATGGGTTTCAAGGTCGAGGGAAAGAGGGGAGGGGAAGGGAAGGGAGTATTCTAGAATGTCGTCGTCTTGGGGAGTTCTTTTAACTCTAATAAATGTTGTCATTTTGTTTAAACTTTTTAATATATGTAATATAATATATATTTATATATTATACATACAATTCAGGCGGGGGAAATGCCCTACTAGGTACTCTTCGTCACTTTTTGAATAAGGGCTCATATTTATTTAATATGGAAAGTCCACAATCAATGTATGTTAATAAGGTTATGCCTGTAAACCGACTCCTAAAAGGGCAAGGAAAGAATAATGGATGCAACCAACTTATCAAATCAGATGATTCCTCTGGAATGTGACCCATAAATTCAAATAGTTAATTTATTAATAGAAAATGATTTGTATAGTTTTAATACATGTAAATTCCTTTACAAAAATGAGGTGTACCTAAGATTCACATGAATAAATTTATGTTTTCATGGTATACCCTGCTTCTTTTCAAAGAGATTGTATATAAATTGCACATTCTAAAACTATATTTATTAATAAAAGCAATTAGAATGGATTTAAAATTCCAAGAAAAAAAATCTATTTGGAAATCTATATTTAGACACATCAAAATTCATCAGCCCTAAGGAGGATGCAGAGGCTTGCCATGTTAACTAATTAATAGTGTTGACTTTTATAATTAAAATGAGTTCCACAACAAATAGTGTGTTGATACATTAGATTTGCCGATATTAAAATTGGAAAATGCTTTTCAGCCATATGAGCTTACTGTTCAGATGGATAGTTTAACTTGGTAGTGCCACTGTTAGGTCATATTAAAAGGAAAAAAAAAAAAGAACATAACACTTTTTTTTTCAATCATAAGACATATTCTCTTGGGATCTATTTCTCGTTATTTTTTTTTCTTAATATTAATGACTATAAAACAAGGCCCATCAATTATCAGTTATGAAATTTCTTTGGCACAATAAAATAAAAATCAAATTATGGTTTTAGAAACAAGGGAAATTAATCGAAATTGTTGGCAATATTATTGTTTGGTGATGAATTGAATCGTACATTTTGAGAGTTTATTAAGGGACTTGATAATTGTTTGTAGTCAATTAATTATTCTATACATGCTTACTATCATGATAACAAATTAATACTCGCCTTCTTTCTCTGAGAGAAGGTGAGGTTTTCTCTCTAAGTTTCTCTGTAAACTTAGAGTTGGTTTTTTCTCTTGAGCTTTGGCCTGTAGAGACTATTGTCATGGAAGGGGTTTTGTCATCGTTATGTGAGAGTTTGAAGTTGACTGAGGAGGAACTACAGGAAGTTGAGATTAGCAAGGAAGAGATTTCCTTCTTTGTTACAAAAAGTAAGACTTGCATTATGGCCTGCGTGATGTCAGACAAAGAGATTAGCCGAGGGGCTTTCAGAACAACCTTAGCAAGAGTGTGGCAGGTTGAAGGTAAGGTTGTGTTCAAGGAAGTGGGATTGAACAAGTTCTTAATAGAACTTAAAGATGTGACTGACAAAAAAAGAATTATCAATGGGCGTCCATGGGCCTTTGACAAGAACCTGATTTGTATTCAAGACTGTGAGAGGGTTGATTCTATTAAAGAGATGCAGTTTCATCGTGAACCTTTCTGGATTCAGTGCCATGATCTGCCTTTTGCGGGTATTAATATTGGCACAGGTGAAAAACTGGGTAACACAATGGGTGATGTTATTATGGTTGATGCTGATAGCAGCGGTGCATGTTAGGGGAAATTTTTACGTGTGAAAGTTTGGATTGACATCACTAAGCCCCTTACTAGAGGCAGATTTCTTACATTGGGTGATGTTAAGTATTGGATCTCTTTTAAGTATGAGAGGTTGCCTAACTTCTGCTACCATTGTGGCTTGATTAAACACAAGGTAGGTAGATGTGAAAAACAGGTAAAAGGAAATCTTTTAGTGGATGGATTCAATCAGCCATATGGCGCATGGTTGAGGGCTACTAGTAATAGCCCCTTCAATAAGTCTTCTATGGAGAGGAAGGTCTCTGGTAATGGTGGTTCATCGGAGATTGGCCGGAGTGAGGATTCTGGTGAGTCTTGCAAGGAGGGGTCCAAGGATGGTAAGTCTCAACATGTGGAGGATTTTGTGGCATGCAATCAGGAGAACTCCACGAAACTAGGGTCAACTCAGCAGATGGAGACTAATTTTGGTAACTCATTTATTCCTTTCTCTGCAAGGAAAGTTGACAATATTCAAGGTGGGGTGGAGGCTGAGTCAGCTGAAGCAGAATCTTTTTTTGAAACTGCTGCTACTAATAAGGGCAGTTTTTTCGAAGGAATAAGTGTGGATGGAGTGAAGTCAGCAGATAAATCTGGGATGGCTCATCCACCAAGTGGTCAAGTCAGCACTGGTGATCAAGAGGTTAGTCATCTTCCAGCTGGCAAAGTAGGGTCTATTAGGAAGTAGGAACTCTACTTGGAAGAGAAGAGCACGTGTAGGTATTAATATTTCTGAGTTGCCAAACAATGCAGATATAGTTTTGGATTTGAACTCAATATCCCATAAAAGAAAGTAGTAGTGTGAAGATGAGTGAGTGGCAGATAAGAGGCACAAGTTGATTCAAGAGGTAGTTAATATGGAGACTTCATTGGCAATGGCTGCTGAGCAGCCCTGCCAATCACCATGAAACTACTAAGTTGGAACTGCCGAGGGCTTAAGAACCCTCAGATAGTTTGTGAGCTTTACCTATAGGTGAAAGATAAGGTCCCAATGATGATTTTTCTGTCTGAAACTAAATGTAGGAGGGAAAAACTTGAGAAAATCCATAATAAAATTGGCTTTGATTGTAGTTTTGTGGTGGATTGTGTTGGAAGGAGTGGGGGGCTAGCAATGCTTTGGAAACAAGAAGTTAATGTTGAGTTATTTTCCTATTCTAATAGCCACATTTCAATTATAATTACTAAGGAGGTTGAAACATAAAAATGCATGCTAATTGGCTTCTATGGTAGTCTTGTGGTGGAAAAAAGAAAAGAAAGTTGGCAGTTACTTAGAAAGCTTAAACCTATGGAACAGATGGCATGGTTGTGCATGGGGGATTTTAACAAAATCCTGACTAATGTTGAAAAGTTTGGTGCTGCTAATAAACCAATCTCTCAGATGGAGAGTTTCAGAGAGGCCCTCTATGATTGTGAGTTAACTGACTTGGGGTATAAGAGATCCATGTATACCTGGAGCAATAAGAGAGAAGGGGGAGAGTTTACCAAAGAGAGACTAGACAGGGTCTTAGGCAATGGTGATATGCAAATGTCCTATAGTAGCTGTCTTGTCCAAGTCTTACATGTGATGCACTTTGATCACAATCCTTTATTTATTTTATGTGAGTGTGAAGATGAGATGCAAAGAAGACTTGTGAAGATTTTCAGATATGAAGCTCTTTGGTCCAAGAAGCAAGAGTGTAAAGAGTTAATTAAAAGGGTATGGGGTGCTTCAATCACAGGCTGTAATACTATGAGCTCTCTGAAACTTGGTCTTGCTCATTGTAGAAACCAATTGACACATTGGTCCAAAGCAGTGAGAGGGGACCATAAGAAGCAACTTAGCCTCAAAAGGGATATGATTCAGGAATTACAGAATATAAGTCACGGGGACTTTAATGAGACTATCAAGGGGCTTCAAGCAGAGGTTGATGTTATATTGGAGGATGAGGACTTCAAATGGACGCAAAGAGCCAAGGAGAAGTGGCTTTAAGGAAGAGGAGAGAAATTCTAAGTATTTTCATAAGTGTGCTTCTCATAGAAGTCAAGTCAATACCATAAAGAGGATCTCTGATGAAAGGGGTTAGTGTGCTACTAATCGAAAGGGATTTGTAAGCATTTTCAAGAGTTTTACCAGGATCTTTTCTCTTCCTCATTGCCTAGCAGCTCCGATGAGATTCTGAGGGACATTGATCCTGTCATCAGTGATGAGATGAACTAGTAGCTTCAAAAGGATTGCACATCTGAAGAGGTGAAATATGCTTTTGTTTGAAATGAACCCTCTAAGCTCTCCTGGGCCAGATGGCTTCTCGACAGGTTTCTACCAAGAAAATTGGAATGTGGTTGGTCAATATGTGGTCTCTACAGTGAAAGGTGTTATTGCTGCTGGTACAAATTTTGAAGCTATTAATGAGACATATATTGTCCTCATTCCAAAGAAGAAAAACCCTAGTTTTATCTCTGAATTTAGACCTATTAGTTTGTTTAATGTGGTATATAAGATTGTTTCTAATGTGCTAGCCAACAGACTGAAATCACTCATTCCTCACATTATTTCTAATGCTCATAGTGCCTTTGTTCCTAGTCGTTTGATTTCAGATAATGTAATTGTGGCTTTTAAAGCCATGCACTCTATGCAAAACAAAATGAGAGGCAAGAAGGAAGGGTATATGACACTTAAATTGGATATGAACAAGGCCTATGACAAAATTGAATGGGGTTTCATTGAAGTAGTGTTGAAAAGAATGGGGTTTGGGGGACACTGGATAGATCTGATTATGACGTGTGTTAGCACAGTGAATTACTCCCTTTTGATTAATGATTCTCCTCAACAAACTTTATACCCTTCTCGTGGCATAAGGCAAGGGGATTCTATTTCCCCTTACCTATTCATTCTTTGTTCAGAAGTGTTGGGTCAAATGTTGGATAAGGCTGAGAAAATAGGTTTTATTTCTGGCTTTCCTTTTGCTAGAGGGACTTTACTGGTTAACCACCTCTTTTTTGCAGATGATAGCTTGTTTTTTTGTAAGGCTAATCCATTGGAGTGGAGCAGACTTTTCAAATTACTCGACTCTTATGAAGAGGCCTCAGGTCAAAAACTCAAAATTGACAAGTCTGCTATATTTTTTAGCAAGAACACAAGATTTGATGCAAAACTGGCCATTCTTTCTAGCACAAGAATAAAGGAAGCTAAGTCTTTTGAAAAATATTTGGGGCTCCTTTCTTATGTGGGGAAATAGAAACTGACAACATTTAGACCCATCCTTGACAATATTCAAAATAAGATGCAAAGTTGGAAAGTAAAATTCCTCTCTCAGGCATGTAAAGAAGTGTTGCTGAAATCAGTGGTGTAGGCCATCCCAACATATTGCATGAGTATTTTCAAGCTTCCCAGAGCAATTTTGATGGCCATCAACAAACTTATGCAGAAATTCTGGTGGGGCAGTCGATGAGACAGGACTAAAACCCAATGGATTCGTTGAAAAGTCAAAATTGGAAGGAGGACTTAGTTATAGAGATTTTGAAGACTTTAATGTGGCCCTTCTAGCTAAACAAGGCTGGAGAATTCTACAACAATCCCATTCACTTGCTGCTAGGGTACTAAAAGCTAAGTACTTCTTTAAATCCAACTTCCTTCATGCAAAGGTGGGTAGCAATGCTTCTTATCTCTAGAGAAGCTTTATGACAGTAAAGACAGTATTGCAAGAAGGCTTATTATGGAGAATTGGCAATGGAGAATCAGTGAACATATGGTCAAATAGGTGGATCCCTCGTCCATCCACTTTTAAAATCCAGTCCCCTATGCAAGATCAATATGGTGGGTGGAAGGTTAGCTCTTTGATTGACAAACCTACTAGTTCTTGGAACCATGTGTTGTTAAGAGAAATGGTGAATGCTGAAGAGGCTGATGTTATTAGCAGGATTCCTATAAGTGTTAGCAATGCTCTAGATAAATTGGTGTGGAGATGTTCTAGTGATGGTAAGTTCTATGTAAAGAGTGCTTATCACCTGCTTTGTGATATGGAGGCATCTGAAAAGGGAGAGTCTTCTCAGAGATCACTAAGGAAAGACATCCGGGCTATGATATGGAAGCTTAATACTACTAATGTCATCAGAATGATGATATGAAGACTATGCCACGAGTCCTTACCCACCAACTAGAATTTGTTTAAAAGGAAGATTGTTGAATCCCCATTGTGTCCTGTGCATGGAATGGAACTTGAGTCGGCTTCTCATATTTTATGGCTTTGCAAATTAGCTCAAGATGTGTGGGGTTTCAGTTTTAAAAGACTACATAAATTGGCATTGTTGGATTCATCCTTTAAGGATTTGGTGAGCTATTTGTTTACTGTTTTAGATGAAGATGAAATGACTATATTTGCTATAATTGTTTACCAGTTATGGAAAAGGAGGAACTCTTCTGTATTCGAAGGCAAATTCATGGATCCAAATGCTCTACTACAAATGGTTATTCAGCAGAACATGGATTTCAAGGTGGCTAATTAGCAAGTTGATGAGGACAGAGTGATTGAAAGGCATACTGTTTCCCAGTGGAGGGCTCCTCCTCCTCATGTCTTTAAAGTCAATTGGGATGCATCAGTTGATAAAGTTAATTGCAAAGTTGGGGTAGGGGTCATTGTTCATGATTGGACTGGAAAAGTTATAGCCTCTCTTCGATCTCAACGTGATCTTTTTCCTGAGGCATGCCTAGCTGAGGCCTTTGCTGCACTTAAAGTTGTTATTCTTGGTAGACAATTGGGTTTGCAAAAAATTATTCTAGAGGGTGATGCTCAAAAGGTGGTGAATGATATTAAGGGGGCAGTAGAACTTTGGACTCCTGTTGGTTTGATGGTTTCTGATATTAGATTGATGCTACAACACTTTTAGTATTGGTCTGTTTCTTTTGTTCCTAGGAAGTTTAATGGGGTTGCACATTGTCTTGCAAATGATGCATTAAAACTCTTAGGAGAGCATTGTTTTGGAGGGTGTCTCTCATTGTCTCCATTGTATGTTGCAAACAACATGAATAAATTGATATTATTCATTTAAAAAAAAAACAAAAAACAAAATAATACTTGTGATAATAAGAAAAAAAAGAGTTTTACGCTCAACGTTTTTTAATATGACATGACAGTGCCTTGCCACAAGGCACTGTTAAGTCTAGCAGTCAATCTGAACGGTAAATTTAGATGGTCGAGTAGCACCATCCATTAAAATTAAAAGAAAAATTTACAAACTAGTTTTAAGAACACTCATTTTTTGTATTGTTGATATGACATGATTTAATTTATAAAAAGTTTTAAAATTAAATTATTTTACAAATCAAATAATAAAATGTAAAAAATATAAAATAACTAATATTGCTCAAAACCAAAATTCGCACCCTACCGAGCCAAATCCTTGGGCTCCACAAATCGATCATTAACAATGGTTCATCCAACGTCCTAAAACAATTGCAATTCCTACACCTAACTAACACACAAACACTTCCCAAAGCCCAAACGCCGAAATCGTCAATACTAGGGAATCCAGCTAGGACGAACTCGTAGACAGCTCCCACCGTTCTGCCCACCTGCTCTAGATCTGACCACCCTCATTGCCTCCGATTGTTGCGCTCAAAGTTCTCGGCGCCATGGATGCTCTGAGAAAACAAGCCAGTAAGCTCAGAGAACAAGTCGCCAAACAACAACAGGTTTAACTTAACTCTCACTTTAATCCATGATCCGTTTGATTCCCGAGAAACTGAAGTATGTTGCCTAAACAGAGGGAAAAGTTAGTGTTTGTAGTTTTAAGTGAAAAAAAGAAAAGAAAAAAGAAAGCTAGTTGAATTAGGCTCATTCTAGTGGAGGATTTTGTTATGGCAGATCACGAATGACAAGTCCTATATTCTATGTTTTTTTGTGTAAAGTTTATCTGGAACCAAACAGTCCTCTGATGTTGTTTTGGTCAAATGTGAATTGAATTAACATCCTCCATCTGTATCAGCATTTTGAAGTGAAAATTGTCTTTGACGGTTTTGATTGTTCTAGAAAGGGGAAATTTTTATTTTACATCTATTTTTCTTGTCTTTTTTCCCCATGGAGGATAAATAGAAGCGAATGTAGTTTTTTTTTTTAATATTATTTGGATTTGCAGGCTGTGATAAAGCAGTTTGGTGGAACTGGTTATGATGGCTCCGATGTAATGGTTATCGATGAGGTCGAGATGCACAGACATCAACAGCTAGACAAACTGTACAGGTCCACTCGTTCAGGAAGGGTAGAGATGTTTTTGCACTTCTGTTTTTTTTTTTTTTTTTTTAATATATATATATATATATATATAAATTTACGACATATTTATTTTCACTATTTGTGAAGTTAGCGGCCATTTTTCCTTTCTTTGTTCTTTTATTGTTTTCTTTTTACTGAGGTATCTGTTTCTAATGCTTCTACCAATTGGTAATGTTAGCAGGGTGCTTGTTTTTTGATTTTGCAATTTCTTTCTTGAAATATATATAAAATGGAGTGGTCTATATCGGTTTTTTAGAAGTTTAGTGTCCAGGGATGTTGACGGTGATGGAAATATTAGAGGACAGCATCAAATGTTAGTGAACCCAAGTGTTAGCTTTCTTCAGGATCAATGCGCTATTCTCCAGCCTGTTATAACCGATTCTTAAGCCTTGCATTGGGCTTCTATTTGTCTAAGTAGACCCTTGGATTTTTCTGGGAGTGCTAATGCTTCAAAATTTACCAGGTTTGATAGATAGTATAGGAAGAGTACTGAATGCAAAAATCAGCAATGGAATGGCTTGGCATCATCTAAAGTGTATGCGGTACTAAGGACAAATGGGTTGGCTAGGGAATAATGCACCAGCCGTAAGTTGGAGGATATGGGCTGCTAAATATCACGCATACCAAATCCAGCAGAACAGAAGTGCATGACAATAATGGAACCTTGCGGTGATGTGAATTTGGTAGGTGTCAAGGTCATCAGTGAAGGTAAGTCAGTTTTAGGCTTGACTACTTGACTACCTGCTGAGGCAAGACTCTAGGAACATTTTTTGCTGCTGGTGTGTAATAATGACAAGTAATCACTAATATGTGTTGATATTTGTGAAAACAACTGGTAGGGCTAATTGATCCCACCACTGAAAAGGTTAACAGTTGTGAATTTTTCACACCTCTATGTTTTGTGCTTTGGGTTGGATTAACTCGTTGTAACCATAGGAAGTGGTATTTGGTGATAGTTTGGCTGGATGCATTTGGTAGACTTGGGCTAAACTATTTGTTAACGTCGTGTTTCGTACGCCTGGGCAAGGTTCTAGCAACTCGGGCCGGGATCTTCACCTGCAAACATAAAGAAGAAGGTGGGCTCGGGGTTGTCCGAGGAGCCTCCAATGCCTAAGTTAGTCTCCTTGTGCGTATATTGATAGCTTAAGTATTCAGAGTTTAGAGAGAGTTCTTTGTACTTGGGTGGGGGGCTTTTATACTAAGTCCCCAGGGAACATTATGTTCCTTGTGTTAGGATTAAGCCGTCCTACTCGCATCCATCTTAGCCTGAGCATTTAATGCAACGTGATGATCTGGGTCAGGGCCTTTAATGCTGTGTGGCTTCTGGCATGACGCTTTTAATGTGGTGTGGCTCCCAGGGCAACTCCTGGCGGTGGGTAAACAATGCAGTCACTTATGGTCCCCTCCCTCAAAGAATGGAGGCGTGTCTCCCGTTTCTCCTACTGACGTAATTCCTCAAAGCTAGGTGCAACAAGGGAGGATGTCAAAGTCGCCGAGTCCCCATCTGTTCCATGTGTATGGTTTCCCGTGTTACATATCCTTCTTTCTCTGATATGATCTTGAGGGCTGGACCCTTTTGGTGACTCTGGGTCCTCCATGTAGTGAGACTCGGGTTGGGCTGGGACTCAGTGTTGGGCTCAGGCCCATCAAGAATGGGCCTGGTGGGAAACACCCTTCCCACCCTTATTTGTAGACATGACACTTATTTTATTCTACAACTTTTTTCTTTCGTTTACCTTTGACTTTACCTATCAAAAAACAACTGATAGGTCTCAAAGTATGTCATGACTTATCTATAAAAAAAATTCTCATAGTATGTCATCATAATTTGATGAGTTCTTTTGACCCTTTACCATCATCAATGATGATCCTTTCATAAAATCAAGGGTTCAACTTCTGTCATTCATATATATGTGGAGCACAGGATCTCAGATACAGCAATTTACTTGCTATATTTATTTCTCTCATAACTTTTATACCTCTCCTCGTTTTGTGGTCTGCCTTGCAAGCTATGGCTTATGCCTATACAAAAAATAACTCTTCTCAGAGCAACACCTTGTCCGTATTAAGGTGCTTGAATTCCAGTTTTGAACCAATGATTGAGAATTTTCTCAATCATATGAAGTCCTGCATGTAATTCTTTAGCCACTTGTGTCATACCACATAGAGCAATCTTGTATGGACGTGGATGGCAGCCCTTCTAGTGCATGGGATTTAAATTGGATATGACTTTTTGGTGAAACTCATTAACTGATTTTCCATGATTCATTCAAGATCTGTATGGTTTATCATATTTCTGGAAGTAATTGTCATTATTCAGTAATTTCTAGTTCTCTTTGAATTTAGTTCTATTTTTCTTTTTCAGGATTTCCAGAAAGAAGTTATTAAAGCAGCAGAAGCATTTACGGCCATAGGCTATAGGCATATTGAAACAGGTGATTTATTTATTTTTGATCGGTAAACAAATTTTTATTGATAAAAAGAGTAGGCATTGGCCCAAGTAAACGGGATAGACAAGAGCAATGCCTAGGTGTGCTAATTTAGTAATACAAGGAATTCATGAAATGTCATGCCATGGAAATCAATTACAATCGACCAATGGAGTAAAATATGGAAAAAAAAATTTCTAAGCTCATCCATCGATGCTCTTGGTCTTCAAAGCTTCTTGCATTCCGCTCCCTTCAAATGCACCACCATAGACATATAGGTATCATCTTCCATATGGATGCAATTTGAGAGTTGTCCCGAATACCTCTCCAAGAAGCTAGAAGGTCACATACCCTCTTCGGCATCACCCAAGCTAACCCCAATTGAGCAAAGACTTCATTCCACAAGGTCATGACAATTTCACAATGTAGTAGTAGGTGGTCAACGAACTCTCCGCTCTTCTTGCACATATAGCACCAGTCCATAACTGTAATATGACGCTTCCTCAAATTGTCCATGGTGAGAATCTTTTCCAAAGAAGCCGTCCATACAAAAAATGCTACCTTTAGGGGGTGCCTTTGTCTTCCAGATGCTCTTCCATGGGAACATATATGTGTTGTGTCTGGTCATGGTTTGTTAGAAAGAGCGGGCCATGAATATCCCTTCTTAGAGGGGTACCAATAGATCTCGTCTTCACCTCCCCCCGACAAGTGAGTGGAATACATACACAAGGTCAAAGAACATGGAAAAGTCATACATTTCCCAATCTTGTGCATCTCTAAGAAAAATAATATTCCATTGGGGAAGGCCATTGGAGATGATAAATAGATCCGCAATCGATGCTTCTTTCCTTCTTGCTAAGCCATAAACTTGTCAAAAACTTCCTTGAGTGCCCGATCGCCGCACCATACATCATGTCAAAATTTTACCTTCAATTTGTCCCACCCTCTTCTTATGTGTTTCCATAGCCCCACTCCATGAGGCCCACTCACCTCATTAGAACACCATCCTCCCCATGATTCCCCGTGCTTCAAAGCAATGACGGTTTGCCACAAGGCCTTCCCGTTCATGGTGAGATCTCCATAACCATTTTGCCAAGTAAAGCTTTGTTAAAAGATTTCAAATTCCGAATTCCCAAACCTCCTCCTTTAATGGTAAAGAAAATTGTGACCCATTTCACCAAGTGGAATTTAAACTCATCATTTATCCCTCCCTATAAGAAATCACGTTGGAGTTTCTCCATGCGATGAACCACCTTGGCGAGGAGCGGAAATGACGAGAGGAAATAAGTTGGCAAGTTAGAAAGGGTGCTTTTGATTAAAGTCACACGACCCCCTTTGGATAGGTACATCCTCTTCCAACCAGCTAATTTCGTCTCCATTTTTTCTAGCACATCATCCCATCCCACATGGATTTCGATTTGAATGTCGCACCCAACGGGAGGCTAAGATATTTCATGGGCAACTGAAATATCTTACAATCCAAGATGGACGCCATACTCTCTACATTGGGCACATACCCCACTGGCACTACCTTTGATTTAGCCAAATTCACCTTCAACCCTGATGCGGCTTTGAAGCATAATAGGAGAGCCCTCAAAGCTCGAATTTGCTTATGTCTTACCCCACAAAAGATTATGGTATCATCAACTAACAATAAATGAGATATGTTGAGCGAACCTGTAAGTGCCTCACCCACTGCAAATCCTGATATGAACTAGCCCGCCAAGACCCCTGAAATCATCTTACTAAAAGCTTCTATCACAAAAACAAAAAGTAGCATAGAAAAATGGTCACCTTGTCTCAATCCTCTGGAGCTTTTAAAAAAGCCTTTTGGTGTACCATTCACCAATACGGAAAAACAGGCCATAGAGATACAATGATGGATCCATGTACGCCATTTCGTGCCAAAGCCACATCTGTCAAGCATATGAAGTAAGAATCTCCAATTAACATGATCATAAACTTTTTCCATGTCCAACTTGCATAAGAGCCTCGGCTCTCCCGACTTAATTGGACTATCCAAGCATTCATTGACAATAAGTACTGAGTCAAGGATTTACCTACCTTTAACAAAGGCATTTTGAGGCTTCGATATCAATCTTTCTAACACTTTGCTCAACCTATTTGCCAAAACTTTGAATAAGATTTTGTATAACCCACCCAACAAGCTAATAAAATGATAATCTTTTACCTCTACAGCGCCGGGTTTTTCAGGAATGAGTGCTATGAAAGTTGCATTTAGGCTTTTTTCAAACCGCTCGCTTTCATGAAATTCATGGAAAACCCCCATGTATATTCTCTAAGCACATCCCAACAAGTTTGAAAAAAGGACATGGAGAAGCCATCCGGGCTTGGAGCTTTGACACCCGCCATACGTTTTCATACTTGCCTGACCTCTACCTTGTCAAACGACATTTCAAGCTGTTCCATTGCCTGGGGATCAAGAACATCAAAAGCAAGCCCATCTAGTCTCGGCTTCCATGAAAACTGTTCCGAAAGCACACTCTCATAGTAATTGACAATGTGATATGCGATCTCGGTTTGGTTGGATGAGGCTGCCCCATCTATCATCAATGTTTCTATAGCATTGTTTCACCTATGTGAGTTGGCCGCCCCTTCCTTCAACTATAATGCTCACGATTTTTGTTGCCAAGAATCCTCCAATGTCCATAGTCACTTGGGTTTTGCAAACCCACTCGATTTCAAATAGTACCCTCCAAGCCCTTAAGTTCCTCCAAAAGAACATTTTTTTGGCTTTCCACATCACCAAACACTTGCGCATTCCACACTTGCAGATCTTTTTTTAGGGACTTTAATTTACAAGCCAGGATATAACTAGGGGTTGCCATGAAATTGGTAAGAAGACCACCATTATTGTATTCTGTTTAGAAACCCATCTGACTTCAATCACATGTTCTCAAACTTGAAGTACCTTGGGCCTCTTTGAAGACCTCCGCAGTTCAAGAGGATGGGAAAGTGGTCCGAACACAACTTGGGGAGTCTCTTTTGAATGAGGTCCGGAGAGTGTGCCTCCCAATCTGATGAAATTAGAAATCTGTCAAGCCTTGATCAAGATGGATGATCTCGGTTGCTTGACCAATTGTAGGAGCCACCTACAAGAGGAATATCCTATAAATTTTGTTGAGAGATGAAATTAGAAAAGTCTACCATTGGTGGGTTGAAGCTGTAGCCACCCGATCTTTTTCTCGGAAAACGAGTGACGTCGAAGTCGCATTCAATACACCAAGGTAGGTCCCATGCTAATACCGACCAACTCATCCCATAGTAAACTTCGGGCCCGGTCAAGATTAGGCCCATAGACTCCTGCGAAAGCCCACTGATAACCATCCATGACATTCTGAGCAAGCCACCACATAATCCCCCAAACAATCTTCGATTTTTTACACAACTCTTTTGTCCCACATTACTAATATGCCCCCTGAGGCTCCATTGGACGGTAAATAATGTCATCCCACTTGACTACATTCCCACAAATTCCTAATAGTGCGAAGGGAAATAACTATCAGTTTCGTTTCTTGCAACATACAATGTTTACCTTCCATTTATGGAGCTGATTTCTAAATTTAAGGCGTTTATCCTTCTCATTCAGCCCCCTTACATTCCAAGAAACAATTTTTGGTTTCATAAAACTGCCTCCTTTGCCCTTCCCTTCACTCTCCCCCGGTTAGAGCTTTTTTCTCTTGCTCCATCATTTACTGTCCAGTCAAGTCTTTTGAGTTCTCTTGCTTTCTTCTTAGCTGATGTGAGCTCCCTGGATGATACCAAATTATTCTTTCCAGCTTCTAAGCTGCAAGGAGGGCTATGAATTGATCCTCAAGAACGTCGCATAAAATCCCCAGTGTTGAATCACCTTTGCCTTGTGTAAGACCCAATCTGAAGCCTGGATATTGCTGTTTTTGTTCAGATGTAGGGACAACAATGGAGTTGGTTTTTCTCAGCTAGCATCTTCACACACCAAAGGGGGCTGCTTGTGCCACACCCACTCTGTTTGAGCCCGAAACTAGCCTTTGCATATACTCTCCTTCAGTCCCATTCAAGTAAAAAACAACCATCGCTGTGAGTGGACTTCCTGTTGCCTCTGTGTCAGCCTCACAACCCCTTGCCTCTGTTAGATCCTTCTCCAGCTCGAAAGATCCACCATTTCCAATGACTGCGCATTCTAGAGTGAGTTCTCATCTGTTTGAGCATATCCGCCATCGTTTTCTGTATTGAAAACCAACCCAGCTTCCCTTATGTCTGTCGGTGGCGCCTCTGGCAGCCCCCCCTCGGCCGGGAACCTGGCCACCAGCTTGCCTTCCCCTGTCGGTCGATTCTATGGTGACCCTGTCCGGTGGGTGTTAGCTGCCAGTAGATTTTGTGCAACACCGGAGGAGGACCCAACCTCGAACGTAGATTGGCCTGTTGGTTTGGCCTGCCATCGCCGGGCCTAATGTCCTATGAGATTGTGGGCTTTTAGTTTTCTTTTTTTGGCCCAAGCCTTTTTGGCTCCCCACGAGTCCACCTGTGTGCCCAAAGGCTTAGGCCCTGCCGAGTTCTGTCCTAGGCCCTTCTCCTGCTTACCCTTTGCGGCCCAAGTCTTCTTGTCAACTCCCAAGCCCACTTGAGCGCCCAATGCCTCAAAAACATACAGCTATAAGTTCCTCCGTTATGCTAATTATGGAAGTCTTTTCAGCTACACTCAGAGAGCCTCCACCCCTTCTTGTGTAAGCACCTTTGATTGACGGTGAAACATTGCTCTCCTCTCTACCCTTCTCTCTAACGGATGCACCCTTCTCCTTTGAAATTCCAAAGCTGCCCTTCAGTTCAAGGTTTGACCTTATTCTTCTCTGTGTCACTTCTGGTCTGCCGGCGGCACCTCTTGTGGTTGGAGCAGTGCCCATTATGGCCTTGGTGTAGGTCTTGGCAATGGTTATCTTCACAGGTTGTTGGGTAGGAGCCTCAGCACTCCCGTACTTCTCCCCTACTGTGTTCACCACACCACCACACATCTCACAAAGCTCCATAGCCAACCTTCTCCAGCCTTGACCTCCAACATCTTTTGGAATGATGATGATGATGCTTCTCCTGCCACCACCTCTATATTCAACTATGGCCAAATGTCTTCCGAAATCATTAGAGGACCTCTGTGCAATATAAGCACTGCGGCCATAACTGAGAGTTTTGATAAATTCCTTCTTAGCATCTGATTGAGCGCATCCTTCAAGGGTCTGCACAACCCAGCTCACAGTAGTGAAACTGATTACCAAGTCTATAGTCACCTTCCTTCCCCTCTCTATGATGCATAATGCTTGACTTCCAGTATGCACAATCTCAAATAACTTCGTTTCTATAAGGACTGCCTTCATGTACCCCATCCTTAACAATTATACTTCCTATAAGATGTTAATTCGTACTGGTGCTAAACAGCCATGGAGTGTAGATGCTTTTAGGTTGAGTTTTAAGACACCAATCCTGTGGTTTGTAGCAATGAAACTATGGAAAGTTTCCACTCCTATTTGAAAATGATAACCCTTGTTTTGGCCAATTATATACATTACTTGAGATTCAGGCGAAAAATTAAATTGCTATTACTTATCGAAAGAAAGAAAAGAATAAAAGAAAAATTAAGTAGACTATCTGCATCACATTATATTTGTCATAGGGGAATTTTATGGGATTAATCACATTAGATTTTGGTATTAATCATATTTTTTGTGAAGGAAATGCACCAGCTGATTATTTAGCTAAACAGGGAGCTCAAGGATTGACTTATGTTTGGCGCTCTTTATTGAGAGTTCCAAAATTTCTTAAAGGATTGCTGCGCATGGATAAATTGTCTTTGCCTTATCTGAGAGGGCTTTGATATGCTTGTTTATAATTTTTATTTCTTGGGTTGGTCCTTTATTGGTGAGGTTTGGTTTTTTGTGGCATTTTGCTAGTTGTGGTATATATGCTTGTTTTTTGCTAAGGTATTCCTCCGCCATAAGTGAGGGTTTGTGGTTAATAAAATTGAGAAGGGGTCACTCTTGGACATGTGACCCTAACTCTTTATAAAAAAAAAAAAAAAAAAAAGGGGGGGGGGGAATTTTATGGGATGAAGTATATTAGATTCATCTCACATACAAAAGCATTTCAGAATTAAGCTCACCATTTATAGTTCTTATGGTATTTAGGAACCAAGTTATCTGAGGATTGCTGCAGATATGGAGCTGAGAACATAAATGATAATGTTTTAGCTAAGGCAGCATCTATATATGGAGACGCTCGTAAACATGTGGAAAAGGAGCAAGAGGACTTCAACAAGCTGTTGTCTTCACAGGTTATCCTTTTTATTGCACTAGCAGAGATGAAAACATTGTTGATGAAAGTGAGCCATTTTATTATTTGGAAAGAAAAAAATTATCAAAAAAAAAAAAATTATTTGGAAAGGAAGAATCGATCTGATGTATCCTGTTGGATGTTTTATCCCAGATGTTGTGTACTTGCACATCGAGTATTTTCAGTTCTATCTCTCCATTAGTATTATAAAATGGTTCCTTTGGTTACTTTTAGTAACTCACAACTTCATCCTTATCAAGATTATAACAACAAAAACAACAACAACAATAATAATTCTTGCCTTATAATCTCTGGTATCATCTAAATCATATTTTAACTTCCATGTATTTACATACTGAGTCAGGACAGATTGATAGCTCACCAAGATTGTTGATTTAACATAAGAAAAAGGAGAAGACCAAATAGTTGAGATATTTCTGAGTAGTTGAATTATCGCCCACAGAAGCGGAATTCTTTAGGATTGTTTGCCATCGAGATTTTTCATCGTCAGTTAATGTACATGGTATGACTAGTAAGCACTGAAAAAAGCTCATTTGGTGATGGGGCAGAATATATTTTATGACCATTATTTCTTTTCAATTTCTTGTTCTTTTTTTAATAGGTTTTATTGAAACTGCAAAATGAGGGCTTCAGTGTGTGTAACAATCACTTATCAAAAAACAAAAGTGTGTGTAACAATCAAAACAATAAATTTTCTTGTTCTTTAACTGCTAGAATATTTCTCTGTTGAAGTTTTATGGTGCAGCATTATTTCTCCTAGCTGCTCTTTTGTCACAGCTAAGAAATTTGGTTTGTATGGTTTTTGTGCTATTTGAAGTAAAGTTTTGGAACTCGAATTAATATACAGCCTTTTTTTGACTATGAATGAAGTTGACTAGCTATAGATTAAAGGCCAATTGATTTCTATAAGAACCCGCAATGTTTAATGCTTTAAGATACAAGCATGAGCTCTATATTTTCCCTTCCAGGTTTTAGATCCATTGAGAGCAATGATCGCTGGTCCTCCTTTGGAAGATGCTCGTCATCTTGCTCAACGTTATAGTCGAATGCGACAGGAAGCAGAGGCACAGGTAATTAAATCACTTGGCATATGTGCATCGGTACATACTATATTAGTTATTTGTTATGATTTAAATCTCACTTGTTGGTCTCCTATTCTTAATGTTAGCATCATAACTCATAATTCATATTGACCACAAAAAGCAAACAGGCAGCAGAAGTTTCTAGAAGACAAGTGCGGGTAAGGGAATCTCCGACTCCTGAAAATGTTGCAAAGCTGCATGCAGCTGAAGCAAAGATGCATGAACAAAAAGCAAACATGGCTGTTCTGGGTAAAGAAGCTTCAGCTGCATTGGCTGCTGTTGAAGCACAGCAGCAAAGATTGACTTTCCAGAGGCTTGTTTCGATGGTATGTGGAGAACATTTCTAGGCTACAAGTTTCCACATAAAGTGATTTGGAGTCTGATATTTATGACCTTTCCTTTTGAAGGTTGAAGGAGAAAAGACTTGTCATCTAAGAATAGCTGCTATACTTGGTGAGGTCGAAGCTGAGGTTTGCTTCTGGCTCTGTTGTTTTCAGAAGAGAATTTTGATCCGTTAAACTATTTAAATTTTAAACTTATGTTTTGGCCGGGAACTTGTGGCAGATGGTCTTAGAGAAACAGCGGAAAGACTCTGCTCCCCCAATAATTTCATCAGAGAATGGCTCAGAAAAAACGACATACTTCTTGGCTGAAGTATGCTACTTTTCTCTAGACTTGGATCTTTAAAGGTCAATTTTACTTTTTTTAAAAAACATTTATGACTATTTTATAAAAATTGATTTCAGATTGTCTCAATCATATTGCGGCAAGGTGGCTATGAGTTCAGCTAGTGTAGTTTTAATTAAATAACCATGACTCCTGAGTGGGTTAATCGGAGTGGAGTGTGAAACTCCTCTCCCCCCCTTCAATCCTATTCCTTTCAGAGGAGGTTGCTACCAAGTGCGTGGTGTTTGTAATTGTCAAAACAACTTCTTCCATGCACTTGAAGGTTTAGAATTTTTTTTTTTGACAAGTAAAAAAAAAGAGGGTTTAGAATTTGAAGTTGATATTCAACGGTGGGTGTGATTTTAGGAGATATCTGTAATTGATTGGTGGATTGGTTGCTTTCTTTGGGCAGCAGAGGTTAAGAAGACGGAATCAAATCCTAAACAGAGATCTCTCCTCATGATGGTAAGAGAGAGGACTTGATTCTGCCCAAAATTACGGGGGTAGCAATCTCTGTACTTATTCAGTAATGCTAAGAACTTAATAGCTGCTCACAACAGATTGAGATGCTTGGGTGAATTATGAGATATGCAAGGTAAGTTTTATCAATGATAAAAAGTACTATCAACTATCAAGTACACACGGAGTATACATTAGCTTGAAAAAGTCAAAAGGTCCAGAAAAATTTGGAAGCTGAAGCTAGGGAAACATAAATAGGCAGCCATACTATAACAGTTTATTAAAAAAGAAGGCTTTGAGTTCCTCTGTCGACCTTGATCTGTATTCGAAGCTTTTCTTTCTTGCCATATGCACCATATTAGACATATTGGTATCATTTGGCATAAAATTCTGCTTTGGACATTCTTCCTTTCCAGCATGCTAGTAAATCTATCACTTGTCTGGGCAACACCCAGTCTAGCTCAAAGAGGCCAAAAACAACATGCCACAAGGCTCTAGCTTTCTCCACATGGAGTTATCGTTGATCCACGGTTTCCTTGAACCTCTGCACTCTCAACACTCTCCATTACTATGACATATCTCCTTTGTAGGTTGTTTAGTGTAAGGATCTTACCTTGTGCAGCTATCCAGACGAAGAAAACTACTCTTATGGGAGCCTTATTCCATGTAGACTTCCATGGAAAGCTAGTGCTACCATGAGGGATTGATGTGCTATTAAACCACTTGACATCAAACACCCCTCTCTTAGACATGGTTTGGCGCACTTTATCTTCCCCATACCTCTCAGATTACAACTGAGCATAAAATGAGTTGAAGAGATCCATTTCCCAATATTATGTCACTTTAATAAAATTGACTACCTATTTGAAAGCTCCAAATGATCTGTTATGAAGCATCCTTGGCCTGAACGATGTGGAATAACTTGGAAAAGCCTCTTTGAGACGGAGATTTCCTCACCACACATCACACCTGGACTTTATTTTTTATCCATATTCCACCTCATATATGGTATGTCGTGAAAACTGCCCCCCTATCCCCTGCTAGTATTTTTCCATAATTCAACCCCATAATTCACCTTGTTGGAGCTCCAACCAGACCAAGCACATCTGTAAATTACCTCTCTCCATAAACTGTATCTTTCATTGGCATATGGCCAAAGTCACATCCATAGAAAGCTTGGTGGAATATAATTAGCTTCCTAACCCCAACCATCAGAGAGATGTAATACTTCTGTAACTTCTCAATATTGTTGGCTACACTTGCTGGGAGGAAATAAAGAAATAATGTAAGTGGGTAAACTTGAGAGAGTAATCTTGATCAGAGGGTCTTGTTTGGGAACACAAGTATTCTTAGGTATTCTCAGATATCTCCTTCACAAACATCACTCAAACACAAAATATAAAACACTTTTCAATTTCAAATTTTCAACTTTCTTGTCTAATCATTACCTAATTACAACTTTTCCAAACTCTCAAACAAAACACAAAAAACAATATAAGTTTTTCAAATTTCAAAACAAAACTAATATTAAAAAATAATATTCAAACAACTTTTTAGCTTTATAATATTTTTTTAACCTTTTTTCTCTCATTTCCCAAAACCCAATAAAATATCTTAACTCAAACCATTTCACTACTATTCACAGATATTCTAAGTGTCCGAACGAGCCCTTATTCTCCGCCCCTTAGATAAATACATCATCTTCCAATCTATGTTCCACTTTCTAAAAAATACCTTCCCAAAATAACTTAGCTTTAAAATGTGCCCGTAATAGGAGACCAAGATATGCCATAGGGGTAAAGAAGACACCATACATCAGAGGATTTTGGCCAAACAATCAACATCATCTACATTATGAATTGGGAGTAGGTAAGTTTCTATGGCAATGGACCTAAATTAGAGAATGCAATTGGGTTGCCCCGGATTAAGTAGAAGACTAGAGTTGGAAGGATATTCTAAGAGGCTAGTAGCTTAGGGTGATAGTAGTATTAAAACAAAGGTAAAGTGCTATTTCTCTGTTTTCCGGTTTGCAATTGGCTCAAATGGCACATCCGCCCGTAAGATTGGGATGAGGGGTAAGCTTATGGGTCAATACCCACTGAAGGTACAACATGTATATGTTTACAGGTCTCCAAAAATGCTAATTGAAGAGATAAAATAGAAGTACTAAGTTGAATGTTATGCAGAAAGAAGAAGGCATAATAGCAAAAGTTACATATTTTTATCCGATTCCTTATCAAGAACCTATTTATAAAGGACCAAGGCAATGCGGGGAAATATTCTTTAGGAGAGATAAGTTGTGAAGGCCTCTTAAATAAGAGAAAATACTGCACTACTGCTAAATTGATGATAGTGGCATGTTCTAGGAATTGTTGGGAGATGATAAAATGATGAGCTCCTCTCAAAGGATTTAGCTTTCCTTAGATTACGAAAGGTATTAGATAGCAACATGAATCACCTCCTATATGGATGGGCCTCTCGTAAATGTCAGGGACATCATTCTCATTGTTAGTGGGTGAACCTCTGTTAGTTGTTTACCGAAGGAACATTTACTATTTAGTTGTAGAATTTTTATTTTATTTTTTTGACTTAGCAAAAAAAAAAAATAATAACCTTTTTGGCATTACTTGGCTTGGGGCAAAGAGCCTTAAAATGCAACCAATGACAACTGAATGATATTCCATAAAAGCTTGAATGCACATGATATCCCAAATCACCGGTTTCCAGGATTAGAGTGGTAACTTGATGGTTGTGCTCTGATAACCTCTTATTTTGCTTACTACCAATGATATTTAAATTGTTGTCCTAAGAACTTCCTAGATTAAGCAAGGCATTTAGGGGAATAAGAGCCAGTGAAAACTTTTAAGAGGAAGAGAATGCCAGGTGGAGTGTGTAAGGCTTAGTCATATAATCCAGCTGTGAGCACTTATCACATTTCTTTTTAACTTCAAGTATAAGGGCCATACTGGTTTCTATTAAAGCCACTTCTTATCTTTCTTCTGCAATGTCAGAGATGAGATAGAACTTTTTTAAGGGAGCCCATTACTAGTTACATGTCTTTTTAAAATGTAATGTCCTATCCATCCCCGCTTTAAATAGATGAGATTTCTTAAAATCTTCATCCTGCCTTTCAACAAATGTGGAAAAGATAGGAAACCAACAAGTGATGTGTTGCAATCCTAGTCATCTCGAGAGCAATACTGGAATATAAGGCAAAACCAGTGGACTGACATGCTTAGTACAAACTTTCTGATTCCATTTCCTGAGAAGACGCCAAATCTATGTAAGGGTTAGCTTTCAGTCACTGGGCGTTACTCCTGTTCTTTAAAAGTTTCTTGTTGCACAATGACTTTTTTTTTCAATGAGGAAAGAAACTGTGGAAGTAAACTCTGGACATAGAACTTGCACGTCCTACTGGGAGAAATTAGGAAGGGAAGCAACATTGTCTGAAAGGGAAAGATTCTGACGTGGATATACTCTCATAAGTCATTTTATGAACAAAAAAGTTGCTTTTCCTCAAGTAGGCTATTAGAAACTGATCTTGCAGCGACTCTAACTTTCAACCCTCTCATCTATGAATTAGCATCCCAACACACCATATTGTTGAATGGATACATCATCATTCACTAAATTTACTTCTTACCTCTTGCAGGCAATACATCATTTTTATGCTGAATCAGAGAAGGAACTAAGCTTGTCAGTGGGCGATTATGTTGTTGTGCGGAAGGTCCTTTTTCTCCTCCCTGAGACAGATAGCTTAATTTTGAGTCGTGTACTTGGTACATGTACTTTATTTGCACATAGGCGGCATATATGGATAAGTTGACCTCACTGCTGTTGTTGTTGGAGTAGAAGGAAATCAATGTGCGGCATATAATTTCTCTTGCAGTAAAATAGTGGAAGTCCCCTTCTCTTTATAAATAAGCAAGCATATGCACACACACATATATATGTATATACATGTATGTATATATACACATGGATACGTATTGCTTGCTTTACATTCACCTCAAAAGTGTTTCATGACATGCCTCTTGATGGCAATGGTACTCTTTGTGAGGGGTACGGTTCTCATTCAATATTTTTCAGGATTTTTTTTTGCATTTGAGAGATCCATTCAAATAGTTTAGTACATGCTTGAGACAAGCAAATATCATCTTATATGGCAAGTATTTGAAACTTTCATAAGATTACTTGACCGGTAAAATTTCAAACAAAGAGCTGATCCCTCTTTGACATTGAGGGTTAATATTTTCCCAATGGAGCTGTCCACTTCAATCTTATTTGATATATTTACTTTTAGGTCTTAGAATCACCTATCCTTTTGTTGATGTCACATCACCCCTATATATTTTATCCAGGTCTTAGCTTGTTCGGTAATTCTGAAACTTCTCATGTTTATCCAGGTGAGCCCATCAGGATGGTCGGAAGGAGAATGCAGAGGTAAAGCCGGGTGGTTTCCATCAACATTTGTGGAGAAGAGGCAGAGAATTCCTACCAGTGACATCGCTGGTGAAGTTTACTAAGCCCTACCCAACTATTCAGCTGGCCATTAAATCTATCGATCCAATTTGAGAAAAAAAGACTTTGTATAGATGATAGTAAAAATAGACTCATAATTACCAGTTTCCTGTTGAGTTTTTCAGATCATGTTGGTTCTTTCTTATGCCATACTGTTTCAAAGGCACAAGGCTTTAAATGTCTGTCTATGTTCTTTCGTATCTACTTCAAGAGAATGGCCATGTTTTTCAAGAAGATTGCACTCTTTGGATCTCATTTCTTTAGATTCTTAGAAACAAAAATTAGGGATAGGGCGTTAGCTGGCTGATAAAAAAGAAAAAGAGCTCTAGAGCCATGCAAATTGAAGGCCAACAAACATGACCTCAAGCGAGCTAATCCAAACTGATAGAAGTTAGAACTGAGCCGAGTTGATGATGGTAGTTTGGTCGTTTGGGTTTTCTTTCAACCTTTTTGAGGGATCTATTTTCTGAGCATACTGAATGGGGAGAGCATGTAAGGCTAGAAGAGAGCCTGAGCTTGGCTTTTTATTTAATTCCTCTATAAAAAATCAAATACTACAAAAAATTAGAGTTATTTAGTGTAAATTTTTGTAAAGAGTTATAATATATAGGGTATACAAAAATATATGTAGTTGTGCTTCTCCCTCTTACATTATGGATAAAAGTGAATGTTTCTCCTACATGGCTGCTAAAGGAAACGAGCGTATCCGGCTCTTCTCGATTTTCCTTTCTTGCTTATGACGATGAACTCATATGAAGTGCCACCAAAGAGGCATATACCCCATCATTGATGTCCATCAGCACATCATGTGTTCCCTTCTCTCCAATCACACCATTCTTCACCACTGCAATAATATTAGCTCCTTTGATTGTGGCAAGGCGGTGAGCGACGACAATGGTTGTTCTATTTACCATCACACTGTCAAGAGCATCCTGCACTACTCGTTCGGACTCTGCATCTAGTGCACTTGTGGCCTCATCCAGCAAAAGGATTTTAGGGTCCTTGAGAATAGCCCTCGCAATGGCTATTCGCTGCTTTTGGCCTCCCGATAGCTGTACTCCTCGTTCCCCTACGGAGGTGTCATAGCCTTGTGGCAGCGACGATATAAAGTTGTGTGCATTTGCTGCTTTTGTAGCTGCAATGATCTCTTCCTCCGTAGCACTACCCCCCTGGCTGCCATAAGCTATGTTGTCACGAATGGTTTCGTTAAACAGGATAGGTTCTTGACTTACCAACCCCATTTGTTGCCTCAACCAACTTAGTCTCAACTTACTGAGTTCCACACCATCGAGTAGCACAGAACCTGAATCTGGATCATAAAACCTCTCTATGAGGCTGATTACTGTTGATTTCCCACTTCCACTCTCTCCAACCAAAGCAACAGTCTGCAGATTAAAATTTCTTTCAAATCAACTAAGTCAAATGCATAAGAGAACCAAATGTTTTAAGATTAATGTGAAGCATATAAACATCGAAGTAGTTTAAAAAATTATAGGAAATGCTTATTTGTTAAACAAAGGTTGATCATAGGCTCAAACATTAGCAAGAGATAGAAACAAGGAAGTCATATAATAGTATGATGATGACTATACCTTTCCAGAAGGGATGTTCAAACACAAGTCTTTGAAGATTTGCATGTCTGGACGTGTGGGGTATCTAAAGCTAATATGTTGTAGCTCAATATTCCCTGTTACAGAAGGTAATGTGGTGCCCGCATTGTTGCTTGAATCTATCTTAGGCTTGCTGTCAAGCATTTCAAATATTGAAGCTGCTGAATCCTTAGCTTTGTTCGTGTCTGGGGCCAAGGCACTGGTTTGGGAAACCCCAACTGCTGATATTGTTAAAGCAAAGAAAACCTACAAAAAATCATTAATTAGAGTTGGAATGACTGGAGTAGATAAGAAAAGGAACAAACAGCTCAGATTGTACCTTGAAAACTTCGCCAAATGTTGCTTTCCCATGTTTAATAAGAATAGCACCTATATAGAAACAAAATGCATTTGTGCAGAAGAGTGCAAAGTAAGAGAAGCCGAAACCTATTCCACTTATGAGTCCTACCCGAACTCCGTTTTTCATAGGGCCCTCACATTTCCTTTGATACATATCCATCACCTTATTTTCAGCACAAAATGATGCAACAGTTCTAATGCTGCCAACAGCATCATTTGCCACTTGACTTGCTTCTTCATACATCACCTGAAAACACTCACAACATCATTAGTACATATAATGCATATGAGAAATTTGCAATCCTAAGTGATGGATTGCGTGTGCAGTCTCATTGATGAATGTGGATAAAAGAAAAAAAAACATCATTTTAAAAAAGATATTATTGTAATTTTTTTTAAATATAACTGTATGCGCTTGCATGAGCAGTTCCTACTTGGGGACTGTATGTAGACTAACTCAATGCATATTTCTTCATAGATTGCAGAAGTTTGAGGAGAAAACTAACCTTGGCATCTGCACTGAACCCCTTTGTAAACCTCGCCTGAATGAACCCTTGCATTAGCACCAATGGCAACACAGCTAGAATTATAAATGCCAATATCCAGTTAGCTGTAAATGCTATGATTATTCCGGCTATGACTGTGGCTATATTTTGTACAATTTGGGCCAAGGCATCACCAACAAGACTTCGGACCGTGGAAGCATCAGTGGACAATCTTGCACCAACTGCACCGCTGAAAATTGCAGAAGAGAACATAAAAAAGGTTTAAGTGAGCAAAAAACTTGGACAAAAGGATTTTCATTTGTTTGACAAACCTTGAATTTGCAGGATCGTCGAACCAACTTATTTGTTGGTGCACCACCTTCTCAAATGTCAAGGAACGAATCCTTTCTATTAGTTTTCCTCCTGCAATTCCAAAGAAGTAATTTTGCACTGGAATAGCCACTAGAGCTATGCAACCCAAAGCAAGATACACAAGTGCCCAAAATCTAGAATCCTTCCGTAGCTGACTTGGAGGTTCAAAAAACATGCTAATGGCTGATGAGAGTAAAAGGCCAAAAATTGGGAATATAACACCTTGTATGGCTGCAGCAACAGATCCAACTAGCAAAACTGGAATCTCAGTCTTGTTTAGGTAGGCCAATCGTTTAATGGAAACCTTTTGCCGCTTGCCAACATCTATCTCCTTTCTTTCAAAATCCTCAGTTATTTCATCTGTCTCAAGCATAGTGATTGGGCCTCCAGGGAGAGCATAGTTAATTGTGAATGATGAGCGCCTGCTGCTACCAGATGAACCTCTGCTAATGGATCTCCCTAAAGAGAATCTTTGGCTCCCTAAACTTTCCACTGTCTTATCTACATCGAAGAAACTTGTATGTGTCTTGTTAGCAGTAGTGATTTTGACGTTTTCTTCTTTTTTAGCTCCTTCTTGTAGGCTAACTAGCTGGGAGTAAGCACCATCCGGATCTCTTATCAATTTCTCATGAGTTCCTAGAATTCCAGTTTCTCATAAAAATTAATTATTGGCGTAATTTAGCAATTTAGGAAGGAAAATGAAAGGTTCAATTTTACCTTGCTCCACAAGTTTTCCTTGATGCACCACTGCTATAATGTCAGCATTCCTAACAGTTGTCAAGCGATGTGCAACAACCAAGGTTGTCCGATTTGACATAATATTTACTAGTGCATCTTGTACAATGCGTTCAGACTCAGCATCCAATGCACTTGTTGCTTCATCAAGAAGCAAGATTCTTGGATTCTTTAGAATGGCTCTTGCAATGGCAATTCTTTGCTTTTGTCCACCAGAAAGTTGGGTTCCATGCTCCCCTACCATCGTGTCAAGTCCCTATAAATTAAACACATATGGGTAAACTCAAAATTCAAACATTTTTCTTAAATTGTAACTAATGAAATATCAAGTTGACAAAACAAGGGATTGGGTTTACCTTGGGTAGCTTGTCTATGAATTTTGCTGCATTAGCAAGCTCAATGGCTGTTCTGATCTCCTCCATAGTCGCATTTTCCTTCCCATATGCTATGTTTTCCTTTATGGTAGTTGTAAACAAATTGGGTTCCTGACTAACAAGGCCAATCTTCTCCCTTATCCATCTAAGCTGCAACTGCTTCAAATTGACACCATCTATAAGTACTTCACCAGCATCGGGATCATAAAATCTTTCAACTAGGCCAATCACCGTGGATTTCCCACTTCCACTTTGCCCAACTAGAGCGACTGTTTTGCCGCTTGGAACATACAATGAGAATCCAGAAAAGATCTGAACATCTGGCCTTGCAGGGTATCTGAAGTACACATCTTTAAGTTCAATTTCACCCTTTATGTCTTCCAACATAGCCCCACTTGTGTCATAGACATCAATCTTGGGTTGTCGGTTGATTGTTTCAAACATTTTATATGCTGCAGCTTGCCCTGATGCAAATGCATTCATACTTGGGGATGCCTGACCCAGAGACCTAGCAGAGAGTGAGTGAAAAATAGGTTTATGAGAGTGAGTGAAAAGTTGGGCAATCAATTTGGATTGTCTAAATTAATAGTGATATGAGCTATAAGTGAGCGTGGATGAATTTAGAAATAGAGAATATGCTATGGAAAGAAACTTTCATGGAAATTATTGAATCAAATGTGTTAATCTACTCACATTCCACCAGTCATGACTGCCATTAGTACATTGATTACTTGTCCACCATCATATCCTCTTTCAATGATAAGTTTGGATCCATACCACACAGCGAGTCCATAACTGCAGAATACGATCGCAATAACCACACCAACTCCTAGTCCTGAGGCCAATCCTTGATGAACTGTGGCAGTGTAGGCGATTCTCAACTTCTTGTTATACTTCTCTATTGCTCGCTTCTCCCCAGTGAAGGAAGCAACCTTGCGCAATCAAATAGAGAATCAGGAGATTTGGCATTTTGGAAAAGGCTCTTAAGAATGTTTGTGAATAATAGTAGCGATTATTAGCCATGACTTACTGTTCTTATGGCTCCAACTGTTTGCTCTACTACGTTTCCAGCATCTGCATAAGCAACTTGTCCACGACTTGACATTTTTGACATGATAAGCGAAACAGCCCCACCGGCAATTACAATAGGAGGTATACATGAAAGCAGAACTACCGTAAGAAGCCACCCTTTTGCGAAGGCAACCGCAAATCCTCCAAGAAATGTAGAAACAAATTGTACAAACTTCCCAACCTGCAGTCAAAACACTAACAACTTGTTATCTGTGCTTCCAATCCTACAAACTAACATGAAGTTGGGGAAACTAGAGAAAATCCAATAGGAGACGAAAAAGTGGCAAGCACTACGTAGGTATGAGTGAGAATACCACATTTAGATATGTAAATTAAGACTATATATATAATGGAAAATGGAGCACTACCACAAACGTTCTCTTTAAGCAAGAAAGACGTGTACCTTTTCACCCATGGCGTCTTGAATGAGAATGGTATCTCCAGACATCCTGCCAATGACCTCTCCAGTTGTTGTCTGAGTGTCAAAGAAGGCAATGTCCTGTCTTAATATCGTTTTCAAGTACAAACCACGGATACGGGAGGCTTGTCTTTCTCCTGAAACCGTCCAACAAGCCACCTCTACAACATTTGACATAAAGTGATCGTTTAACTTTTTTATGTTAATTGAAAATTAAAGAGAAATAAGTCATTAAGTAGTAACACTTGAATCTAAGAGCATTAGCAATGATGTCCTAAAAAAATACCCAAGAAACAAATGCAACTGTGTAAGAGAGAAAAAGAAAATATAATGCTCTTACGTAGAAATGCAACAATTCCTGTAGCTATCGCCAAGTATACAAAATCAAGTGATACCTGAAAATCAAAGAGGCACATATCAATACATAGTTAGTCAACATGATGTCTTCTTAGTCAACTGTTTCTAATCTTTCATTAACAAATGTTGAAAGTTGACGCGAAATATTCCAAAATGGTAATAAAAACTGATGTTCTCTCCAGTACATTACGTTATAGCTTGTCTGTAACAACTTGATCTTGTAATTTAAGGAATGAGACATAGATAATTTTTATTGGACCTAAATTAATTTTAATGGATTATATTGGATTAAAGCGCATCTAATAGCTCATTTCAATTAGTATTAGGTCCAAAGATTTATTTTAAAAGTCCAAAAGTATTTATTGGACGAGTTGAGCTCATTTTTAGAATTTAAAATTGACTCGTTAAGATTGTTAAGTAACTAGGCCCGCGAAATAAGCCTAAGACCCAAAACCCACAAAACAGGCCCAACTCGTGTGCATCTTCTTGTCCTGTGAAATCCTAAATTCAGACCTGCTACCTTAGACACCACAAAGCATTGCTCAACTGTTCCTCCCTCAAGCCACGTCCAAGGCAGCCATCTGTGCCACATTGATGACCTTAAAACCACCACAAACTGTTGCAATCACCTCTAATTCAAGCTTGTTGCATGCCATAGATGGAAGCCGAGCCCCACGTTGCAGCCTCTCCCGTCCTACATGTCAATAACCACTGCACTCAACCTCACAAAAACCCCTTGTTTTGTAATATCGAAGCAGAGCATCCACCGTAACAGTGAGCTTGGTCTCCCTCAGCAGCAAGCACAACCTCTAGACTCCTGTAGGCCTTGGATGCAACCTCACTACACCAAGCGAAGGCCACACCCCTTAGTCCTCCCTTAAAAGAGCCAAATCGTAGACCCTATTTTCACTCCCTGCAATAGTGGACAGTCCAGCATGTATGTCTAACTGACCCAATTGCTCGACAATCCTTCCAAACACTTCAGATCACCGCATCAGTCCTCCCATAAGCCATGGACTCGGCCTCGCTAAACCATAAGATGTTAATACACCTTCTATCAGCATCGTAAATCATGAAAGATTTCCCTTGCCGAAGATCATGTCTCACATGCAAGGCAACAAGCAATTTCTTCAAATTGTATAAAACAACTAACACACTTATTTATATATTATCAAACATATCCTAGTAATCATGGGACTCATTTATATATTGTACTCTCTGGAAAGTTTTCTTGTGTAGAATAATAATATTTTTGCACCATATTTCATTTTACGGTATCCAAGCCCTACTGACACACGTCTTTTTTTTTGCCATACTTGTTCATGGCTTCTTCGTCTTCCTCCCGCACAAATGTCTCTACTACTCCACCAAACTACCTAGCTCCTCCTACCAATATTACCCACCTTATCACTTTAAAACTAACCCATACAAATTATCTTCTTTGGAGGGCTTAACTCCTTCCTTACCTCAAAGGACAACAACTCTATGGCTTCGTTGATGGTACTCATCCACCTTCATCTCCAATACCCAATCCAACTTCCTCTAAAAATATTGATTCTATCTTACTTTCCTTAAAAAAGGCTCCCTGTCCATTTTAGAATTTTTTTCATAAAATGAAATAATTTGGAGGCACCTTGGCTACAATTGACTAACCACTCCCTGATAGTGAACTAGTTAGCTTTGTCCTTGCAGGACTTGGATCAAAATATGACTAGAATATGACCCCTTGATCACTTTTATTACTACTCGAATTGATCAAATGACCATTCGAGATGTTTATGGTCATCTTCTCAATCTTAGTTACGATTGCAATGATAACACACCACTCCAGATCTCACCCATGCTAAACCACCACTACTTCCAAATGCTCTTCACTTTGTGGGCATTCTCACAACATTAACTCGTCAGGTTCTAATACTCGAAATAATTTCCAGTAGTCCTCTCGATCACGTAGAAGAGGACGTGGTCGTGACCCATCACCATCAAATGGATCTCGACTTACCTACCAAGTTTGCAACAAGCCAGGTCACATAGCCCTCAAATGCTATCATAGATTTGAACAAGCATATCAGGCAGAACAACCTAATTAGTACTAGACATTCATCTTTTCAAATTCCTCTGCCCCTAATCAAAATTGGTACCTTGGCACAGCAACTGCTCACCATCTTACATCTAACTTTAATAATTTGACCTTTCACGCATATGAGTATGTGGGAAATGATCATATAAAAGTCATCAATGGTGCAGGTTTACCCATTTTCACACACTGGTGTCTCTAGCATTTCCTCTCCTTCTAAATCATTACTTTTTAAACAGCTTCTTCAAGTTCCTTTGATTCAGAAAACTTATTATCTGTCAATAAATTTACACGTGATAATAATGTTTTCTTTCAATTTCACCCCAATTTTTTATGTGTTAAGGATCACACTATAGGGAACCTCCTCCTCCACAGACCAACTAAAGATGGTATTTATTCTTTCTCTTTGCGCTTTTAGCCATCCATAACCAAGGTTGCTTTCATTGGGAAAAAAGCATCCTGCCAAACCTGGCACAATTGACTTGGTCATCCTTCTCTCCGCATGGTCAAGTAAATCTTATTTTCAAATAGCATTCCAATATCCTCAAATAAGGCTCATTCTATTTGTGACTCATATCAACAAGCAAAGAGTCATAGGTTTCCCTTTTACTTGTCTCCATCTAGATCCACAAACATTTTAGAATTAATTTTCTCTAATGTTTGAAGACTTTACATGTTGAGAAAATTTTCTATAAATTTCAATTGTTTGTGAAGCGTCAATTTGGGACTAAAACCAAAGCAATCAAAACAGATTGGGGGGTGAATATCATCGCTTAAATACATGTTTCTCATTTATGTGGACGACATCCTGGTCACTGGCTCCTCTAAGGCTGCTATTGACAATCTCATCCATTAGCTTCGAGTAGATTCTTCCAGTTAAATATCTTGGCCACCTAAACCTTTTCTTGGGTATTAAGACATCTATGCAACCTGATGGTATTTCCTTCAATCAGTCTCAGTATATCTATGATATTCTCCAAAAGACCAACATGTCTAACGCAAAACCTGTATCCACACCAATGTATTTGTCTAAATTTGATCGTGATTCTTTCTTAGATCTATCGAAGTATTGTTGGAGCCTTACAATACCTTCTCCTCACTCGACTGATTAATTGTTGTTGTCAACTAGATTTTTCAATATATGCAACGTCCCATTGTAAACCATTAGATTGCCATCAAGCAAATTCTTCACTATTCCAAATCCACCCAAACTCATGGGTTGTTCATTAGTCATACTTCATCATTTAAATTATAAGCCTACTCTAATGTAGATTGGGCAGGGTGCCTTGATGATTGTCGTTCTACTAGTGGGTATCTTATATATTTTGGCACAAATCTTATCTCCTAGAGCTTTAAAAAATAACAAATTGTTGCTCGCTCAAGCACTGAAGCTGAATATAAGGCACTTGCTAACTCCACTGCTGAACTAATATGGTTACAAAGTTTTCTCAAGGATCATGGTGTTTTCCTTCATTAGCCACCTACCTACCTTGTGGTGTGACAACATTGGTGCCACTTATCTCTCAATCAATCCGATATTTCATGCTCGTATTAAGCATATCGCTATTGGTTTTCATTTTTTCTGTGAACATGTGACCCTATAGCAACTGACTGTTCATTTTATTTATGGAAAAGATCAATCGACATATGTCCTCACCAAACCATTAATCATGGCAAAATTCTCTTTTTTATGAGACAAGCTCAACATCCCTCACTCCCGTCGAGCTTGAGAGGGCATGTTAATACACCATCTGTCAGCACTGTAAATCATGGAATTATTTCCGTCGTTGAAGATCATGTCTCACATGCAAGGCAACAAGCAATTTCCTCAAATTGTGCATAATAGCTAGCTCACTTTAGTGCATTATATGTAAAACATATCTCAATAATCCTGATTATCTTATAGTGTGTATATTGTACTCTCTAGAAAGTCTTCTTGTGTGGAATAATAATATTTTTACACCATATTTTCTTTTAAAGAGCACCAACCTGCGGCGATATTGCACACAGTTCCTACACTGCGTTAAATAGAAGCACAATTCTGTCGCTGCATGCCATGTCAGACCACCTCCCTATTTGACTTGGCCATCGTAGCAACTGCGCATCCAACACCACTACACCCATAACCCGTATGCACACCATGCAACTTGGCTCGCCTTTGTTCTCTTGGTATTTAATCTCTCTCTCTCTCTCTCTCTTTCAATGTAGTTTATGGCTAGTGGGTCATAGGCTAAGCCTAAGATTAATGTCAGCATGCACGTGTAATTACGGGTTTATGTTAGGAACATGTTTGATATGCATGGAGAGGATTACTATTTTCAAGCACACCAAGGTCACGCGTTTATCTATATAGGTCACATGAGTTTGCATGAATTGTTTAAGGCTGATGATATTATGATGAAACCAAGAGAAAATAGATGTTTGGAGGAAGAAATATTTAGAGTTTATGAAGTATAGGTTATTTGACTAATTCGGGCTTTAATTACAAAGTACGTGCATAATTAGAGATTTTTGTATCATTGAGAATTGACACAAGTTATGTTCCTATTTTAAGATGAGGATTGATATTTGTTTGGAACTGTTGTGATAAAATTCAGAGAGTTTAAAAAGTTCATGTAAGAGGTGCTCCTATGATAGAATTTACTGAAACCTCATTGAGGTTGATTTTATGAAAAACTTACATATTTGGTTATGAAAACAAGTTATTTTCTGCACTAGTCTCTGTATCTAGACTCTAAAATTTGACATTTTATTATGACTGGTATAGACATGAACAATTTTTGTATTCTGTTTCTCTACTGCATAAAATGTGAATATGAAATATGAAATATTTGATCGGATTATATGATATTTATTTGCTCAATACTTTATTATGATATGATATTGCATCTGAAAAATCATGAGGCATAAGATCTTATTATGCTTTGGTTACAACCCTGCCACGGGTTATAGTAGTGGCCTCTGGCCCTACCACGGGTTATAATTGTGGCATTTGTTCTGTGTGCAATTACCTTGGTGATATGGTGATTTATCACGTTCTGCTTGGCTAACCACAGAATACACAACCCTACCACAGGGATAAACATGACTTTTGTTTTGAGTGCATGACTTGGGTGACAAAACATTAATTTATGTTCTGCTTGGCTAACTATAGACATACATAACTCTACCACGGGGGTAAACATGGCCTTTGCTTATGTTTATGATGTTTAGTTATGCTTGTGCCTAAAGTCTTTTATATATGTATTATTATATGAAATGTTTTTGAAAATATCATGACTATTTTTTAGAATGATTTGTTTCTGTATTCTGTAACTAGTTCATGTTTACACATTAGTATAAGCTCGTTGCTTACTGAGTCAATGGACTCACACTTTTATCCACAATTGTTTTTACAGATGACGTCGATGATTGTGACAGGATCATAGGTGGTATAAGTGGGTTTGTCCAAATTAGGAGAAATTTTGCAGAGTTTAGTTTATTTTACTTGGAAGGATTTTTGAAACATTTGGTTTCTGGAGGACTTTTTTATGTATTTAAGTTTTTATTATTTCAGGTTAAAGGGTCACCCCGGTACGGGCGCGACATTGTCTGTAATATCTCATTTGCACCAAAAAGTAAACATGCACCCATGCAGTCATATACGTACACATGCTTAATATCACTCATGTCTCTTTCGCAATTAAATTGTTTTCTACGCAGTTTCGAATAGGTGGCATTTGAAAGCCAAAATACGTATAAGCTTCTTCAATGATCTCCAATATTCTTCTTTTAATTTTTTGTTTCAAAGTGAATCAAAGATCAATCTAAACTGCACCGTAGATCGTTTAGGTAATATATACACCATTCAGTATTTTGATTATATATATAAAACCCTCAAAAGTTAGAAGCGAAGATCAAACAAATTAAAGAGGAAAGTAAAATGAAAGAAACCTACGTATTAAACATAGTGTAGAGAGGTGTACCTTTGACACTTGCTTGATGACATGAGAAGGGTCCGAGGCACCGAATGAATTGATAAGCTTGCCGAAGATGAGTGTCATGAGCGGCTGCGAAAGCCCGTTGGCCGCGGCGCCTATCGTGCCCAGAATCATCAAGACAACGTCGAGCGAGTCCGCAAACGAGAACAGCTTGTAGAAGGAAACCTTCTGTTTATCGATTTTTGCACCTGATTTGTTGTCTCCTCCTTTTCCATCATCATCTTCTTTCATTTGCTTTGTGACCATCCTTCTCTTCTCTCTATCGGTGCTGGTGCATGCACTGGTTTCGATCTAAAACTGAAAGCGTTTTTTCGTGAGACAAACAAAACAGATCACGCAAAACAAAGAAACATAAGGATTGGTTTGTGGTAATGCATGTATATATATTTATATATATATATATATATATAATAGCATTGAAGAAAGGAAGTGTACGTCTGTACTTTCTGTGGGCAGAGACACTCTATGGTTTTCTTAAAATCAAGCAAAAAGAAAAAGGTACCACAAACTAAGAAAGAAAGAGAGACATACCAGCAGAAGCTCAGTTATTAGATCGATCGAGAGAGGGAGAAAGAAAGAGAAAGAGTGAAAGAGATCAGGGGGGAGATAAGGAGGGAGGGGAAGCAACAAAATGATGTGGGGTTAATATATACAACATATATATATATATATATATTTATATGATGAAGAGTTTGGAGGTAATTTGGAGTCTTTTAGCAGTGACGTCCTTAATTCACACCTCCTGTGTACCACTCATCTATTTTAGGTAAATGCCATCTATATATTTAGACGTTTCTTTAATTACTACGTACGTACTCAGCTAGCTTCTCCTAGGATCACTCCCTACCTTATTTGCTTCGTGGTTCTTCTCCTTGATAAATCAGACGTCTCTTAACACGTATGACATGATTAATTGATTTGTAAAAAATTCAAAAATATAATTTTTTTTTTTAATATGAAATGTTAGCGTCCCAAAAGCATGAAAAATGGTAGATTTTATTATTTTTATCATGTTATTAACACCCCCTCATGTGTGAGTCTATTGAATTATGAAATAATTAAGCACTTCATGAGGTGTTCGACAAAAGTCTAGAAAGAAGAATTCCTCTGTTTTTCATTCCTTCAATTTTCTATATTTTACAACCGTGACTTTACAATGCATATATATAGGAAGATTACAACAACCTTGATCATTCCATGAATTTCGGATCAGTTGTGAGCACCTGTCCTACCAGAATGCTGTTCTTGTTACTAGAATATTCCTTATTGCTCTGCTGTGTGCTTTTTCTTTAACAGGGTCAATCTTTCATTCAATGAGTAGGTCTAACACATGAAATATTTAATTAAATTGGATGAAATGTAGAATCAAGATTCGAACTCAAGACTTCTGTTCTGATACCATGTAAAATCACTACTTATTCCAAAAACTTAATTGATAAGAAGAAGTAAATTTTATTATTTATATCATATTCTTAACCTAGCTAATGGATGTTGTACTATGAATACGAATAAGAATAACGATACTTTGATTGCAAAACTTCCCATAAGTTTGGGTTTTTTTTTTTTTTTTTTAAGATGAATTTTTCAAGGATTTTGTGAATAACTTAATAAGTAGCACTTTAACCATCTAGCCAAGAAAAACGCCATCAGGAATACTATAATAATAAATATATCAAAGTTTGAGCCTTTTTCTAATTAAAATCTGTTAAAGCCCTTGCCCAAAGTAATTAGGCTAAGCTTAGGCTATATACATATGTAAATTATCAATACAAGTGATCTCGTATAAACAAAAAATTATTCCTAAAATAAAAGGTTAAATTTACAACTTATTAATTAAATTGAGAATTTTCTTGGCCCATTTGGTCAATCAATATTCAATAAATTATATAGTAAGCTCTATTTAATTGTTGTTGTTGTTGTTTTTTTTTTTTTTTTTTTTTTACTTTTATTAATTTATTTTCTTGAGCCTTATATATATATGTATGTGTGTGTTATGTGACTATATTCATGATATTGGTCAGTAGCTTAATTATGTCAGATTTGAATAGTAAAATCATCTCAATTCATTTAATTATTATAAAATTTTTAATTTTTTAAATAAAATATAATAAATAATTATAAAAATAATATTATAATAATATTTTATTCAAATTTTAACTTTTATATCATTTCAACTCACTATCCAAATCAGGCCTTACACTTCTATCCAAGGGTGACAATTCAAAAAAAAAAAAAAAAAACACGAAATTGTTTTTTCATGACTAACTGGGGATGCAGCTAGCCATTTCTGTCATTTTTCAGCCGAGTACGAGTAGTCCTTGTAGCAGTACTTCCAATATATATATATATATATATATATATGAAATTTAAAGTGCCTCCACTTTTGGGTTTTCTTTATTTGCTATATATGCTTTACTGTCACCATGCATGCGTTGCTTCTATATATGTTGGGCTCTTTGTTGTTGTACATGTTTGCTGTACTTAGGGATGTAAAATTTTCGGTCTGGACGTAAATATTGACCAGACCGGATTGACTAAACTATAAATATATATTTTTAAATATTTTTTTTATAAATTATATATATTATTTTATATAATAGTTATAAGTGAATTACGTAATTTTCATCTAAGTTATGACTATTGAAAATATAAAATGTTAAATATATAATTATTAATTAACTAATATCAATTATCAATTTTGATAATTTTGAACAACTATTTTTAGGCTATTTTTAAGTAAAAAATATGTAAATAAAGTCAAATAGCTTTATTATTCAAAATTATAAACATTGTGAGCTTTTATTTTATTTTATTATTATTCTAATGGGCCGAGAATAAACATTGCGGGTTTTTTTGTATACTTCAAAAATGATGAGGTTTTGTGTGTAATTGGCCCCCATTGGAGACTGGCTTGGACCAATATAGACTGACCATACTAATAGCTAATAGTCCGGTCCAATCCATTAGGGGTGATCGTCTGGTCCGGTTTGAGAAAATGATGAATCGAAAGTCCATCATCCCCTCGACCGAACTGGACTGGACCGGACCGATTTATATCTCTAGTTGTATTGCATGTGGCCAATATCGGTAGTTTTATATATTTTTTGTGGGTTCTTTGTGGTTGTATTATTTAGATGAATTGTTAGACCTTCGTTCCTTATTTGTACATATTTTCTTAGTAAATTATTGCCTTTTTTTTTTTTTTTTTACTTTCTCAAAAATAGAAAATAAAAGAGCAAGTGCGATTGTCACCTTTGCTTACTAAATGTTAGACACATTAGCATACCCTAATTAATGTAATTATCTATGGGAAAATTACACTATTGATTTGGTCTTTGAATTACCAGAAGAATATATAAGGTTGGAGCCTTAATATTTTCTTGAAAAAGAAAAAAAAAAGAAGATAAAGATAGTTTCATCACATTTAATCATTATAATTTTTTTAAATTTTCATACAAAATATAATAAATAATTTAATTTTTTAAAATTTTAAAATAATAATAATATTAAAAAAATAATTTTTAACTTTATCTCAATTCATTATTCAAATCTCACCTAATGTTGCATAGAAAAGGTAAGGCTACCAAAATCTAAGCAAAGGACACAAAGCCAGTGGACCACACAACACTTTGATGCATATGCAACGAATCTAATTGCTTTTAGCGTATGAGCCCAAAAGCCCAACTGACAGAAAAAGAAGTGCCAACAAACTTAACCATTTCAATCACAGGTAGTTGAATTTGGCATGAATTTAGCAAAATATTCTCTAAGAATATATATATATATATATATATATATATATATATCATGATACCACTCTGGGCAGTGCATGGGTCTAGCATTTCTGGTGAAAATTCTAAGAATTTTGGTGCACAGAGAATGTATAGGTTGGGCATGTATATGTTTATAGAAATGACATAAAAGGAATTGTTGGGATCAATATCTTATCTGGGGAGAGAGTCGCAATGGATAAAGACAAGGGACAGGAACAAGGCTATGTCATTGATCACAACATTCATGAAGGTCGATTTCAGATTGGATGTACCAATTGGCCTGGCCCCTGTTGTTGTGTTCATGCCCGCCCTTATTAAAATCTGGCACCAAGTATATGTATATATGCATCATTTGGCATGGTGGGTGGTCCTGTTTATGGACTCAAATTTTCAATATCCTTAGAATTGTAGATATTGTAAGAAAAATGATAAATAGGCATTACTTTTTTAGAACTTTTACAATTTTATTTTAAAGGGAATGCATTTTTAAAAAGAAAAATTTTATTATTTAAGTCGATATATAGAGTATGGCTAATAAAGTGTTTATATGATATAATTTGATTTAAAAGATAAATTTTAAATTTTGAATATTATAAATAAAATTTTATCACTTAAGTAATGTAGATGATATACTTTACATACCAGTTTAAGAATAGAATGATTTTAAAATAAAAAAGTTGAAAGACTATCATTAATTTTTAAAAATCTCATCTTTTATAAATGAGAAATAATATTTATAATCATAAAGTGTATAAATATCGTGTATTTTTTTTTAAAAAAAAGAGAATAAATATAAAATTTATAAAAAAAAAATTAATTTTTTTAATGATACATTTCACTTTTTTTTTTTTTTAAATAAGTATATTAATATCTTGCATTATTGCTCTATGTTTGACATCTCATAATTGTGTCTTTGTCGGTACTTTTCTTTAAATATCAGAACAGGCTACACGGATACCTAACAAGTCATGACTTTGGCCGCCTTCCATTTAATCTAGAATTCAAGGCTAATCAATGGTTACAATGTAGGGGAAGGGTAGTTCAAAAGAAAAGCTGTCGAGGATTACTTCAAAAGAGAAAAAGAAGGCCCACGTACAATTAATTTTGTTTACTTGCTCAGGTGGTGAAGGAAGAGATTGGAATATAAAGGAGGAATCCTTTTTTATTTTTTATTTTTCCTTGAGATTAATTAAAAAGAAAAATTGAAAAGAAAACTCAAAAAAGAAGGAAATAATTTTCAACTTTTGGTTAAGATTAATTAGAAATTCATAGAGGATGTAAACATGGTAATATTCTTGCTTAACAAACATGTTATTATAAAGAGAGTTTAGACGAATTTATAGAGAGTTTATAATACATAATTGGATGTAAAAAGTCGAGCGATCATAACCCTATTGTAACGCCACTTAAAAAAGAGCGAAATATTTAATCTACAAACATACCTTTAAAAATATATAATAATCCGAAACAGATAAATAGATAACTAATGTAGTCTAATGTCTTTAAATGTTATACTTAATAATTAAATATATGCAAGAGTGCTTATACATTTACGAGTAGGGTTTCACATGAAATCTATTGTTCATGTAAGATTTTCATTAGTGTATCTGCAATCATCTTATGATTATATACAATCCAAACTTAAAATAGAAGCACTTTAAAGAAACGAAAAGCCAAAATTCATAATAGATACAAACTCTGAAAAACTCGCCAATAAACATGTGCATACAAAATTTTGAACTTATGGTATCTTATTTATATTGCTCATCTCAAAACCATTGCGCTATCTATTGAAATTTGTTGAGAGTGTAATTCACGTCACAAGGGTTAGTTTGGATACATAAATTATCTCACCTCATCTCATCTTATTTTATCATTATAATTTTTTTTTAAATTTTTATATAAAATATAATAAAAAATTTATTTTTTTAAAATTTTAAAATAATAATATTTTATTTAACTCATCTAAAATAATCTCATATCATTTTATTTTATTTTACTATTCAAACGAGTGTTAGAATCATTATACGCTATCGAGGATTCCTCTAATTCTTTTTTTATACATATTTTTAATCTTTTTAAATACTTAAAAAAATTACAATATGATTATTGAACACTTTTTAAATCATGAAATAAAAAATAAAAAAAAATAATCGGACCCATAATCGGTAAGAGTAGCTTTTTTTCAAACATTTATTATAATTTGATGTGTTGGATATTTTTTCATAATGATGAGCACGAAGAACAAGTGAACCGCGTAATATTTAATGCCGAAAGATACGATATCGTTTGGCGATCTTTATTACTGTGATCTGTATACCGTACAATATCTAGCTTTTTAAAAAAAAGTATATAAAATGAAAAAGGAAAATGCTACATGCCCGCTGGGGCTCCGCTGGGCATGATTTATTTTAATTTTTTTAATATAAATATTATTAATAATTTTAAATATTTTAAAAAATAAAATAAAAATTATAATATTATTAAAAAATATTTTTTTAATCAAGAAATAGAATAAAAAATAATATTTATTTTACTTCGTGATTAAGGAAGTATTTTTTAATAATTTTTTTTTACTTTCTGATTAAGAAAGTGTTTTTTAATGATATTTTAAATTTATTTTATTTTTTAAAAGTGTAAAAAAAATTTATATAAAAAATAAATTAAAAAAATACACATAAAAGAGTACATATTAAGCCCAACAGGAACCCCAACGAAACTGTAGCATGTCCATTTTAAATATTTAAAAAAATCATAATATTATTAAAAATACTTTCTTAATCATGAAGTAAAATTAAAAATTATAAAAAAATATTTTTTATTTTACTTCGTAATTAAGAAAATATATATTTTTTTACTTTCTAATTAAAAAAATATTTTCTTAATAATATTTTAAATTTATTATTTTTTTAAAATATTAAAAAATGTTAAAAAATTTATATAAAAATTATTTAAATAAAAAATATATAAAATAATCCTACAGCCCCCAGCGGGAGCTCCCTCCCGCTGGGGCTGTAGCATCACCCAATGAAAAATAATAATAAAATAAATCTTTAAACTAGTTAGGACGCGTGGACAACGCGCGCGGAACGGAGTCAAAACTCAAAACCTGAGACGACAAAGACGAAGAGGCAGTTTCGAAGACAGAAGGGCGGGGTTTCGTTTTCAAACCAAACATACTTGTCTCGGATACGCAAAAGCAACCAAAACATTATTGAAAAAGAAAAAAAACACAAACACAAAACAACTCTCTCTCTCTCTCTCTCTCTCGTAATTCGTGCACCAATCTCATCACTCCGTCCCTGCACCAACCAAACCCTCACTTTCCTTAAACCCACATCTCTCACCATCTGGGTTCGAGGGTTTAAGATGCGTTTACTAGTTCGAACCCAAGCCCATGCTGGCCGTGGCCTTCGTCACCTTGTGATTCAGTTCCCTGAGAGATGGTTTGTGCTCAAAAGGTATAATTTTCCTACCAGGTTTTGTTATTACTTTTGTTGTTGTTGTTGTTTTTCTTTTTTTTTTTTGGGGAGGGGGAGGGTTGATTTTTACTCTTCATCTAGGGCTGTGAAAATCTCTGTTTTTTCTTCTTGTGAGAATCTGAGTTTTATTTCGCATTGTGATGGTACGACCCTTACTGTTTACCAAGTTTGGTTTTCGCCATTTGTGATGATATGGGTTTTCTACTTTATCAGCAAAATGTCTCCCATTTGCTCGATATTTACATCTTTCTCATGCTGATCACCTCTTGATATGTGGATTTGCGGTATTTTGCAATGTAATCTACGAGTGCTGCCCTAAGGTTTTATTAAGGATACTAGATTTTACATATACATCGTAGAATGTTGAGATAATTTTAACAAGTGAGAAATTTTTGGTAAAACACGTAGATTCCTTGTAAATATTGCACCGAGAAATCTGACCATTGTGGGATACAAACAATAAGACTTGAACCATCAAAGGAAAAAAAAACGCAAAAAGAATAGGAACAGTAAATCCATATAACACTCTAACTGGTAATGGAAGGCAATAGGAAATTCCCACTGCCCTGGAAGTCTCTTGGGGATGGTGGGAAAGAGATGCAGAGAGAAATCATAAATTAGTGCATCCGGAAATGTGCTTCACTTGGTGAATTAACATGGGGTGGATGGGTTTAGTGTTGTATCCCCTGACATGGACTGAATTGACTACATAATAGGCGCACCTGTTTGTCTTGGAAAACAGGAGAGCAACTGAAGAAGTGTAAATTATACTGGCTAGTGGGTCCATCGCAAGTAAGTGCATTAATTTATATACATGTGCATTGCATCCATGTACTCGGTCCAATGTAGTATCTGAATTCAGGTGCATGTTATGAGGGAGCTGGTTTCTGGATGGTGGGTACATTTATCATCTATCCTTCCAACTTGTCAAATGAATGGAATGGAAATTAAAAGGAGAGAGGAATTATCTTACTGCTCCTGATTGGTGGTTAGGTAGATGCTTTGTGCATGCAAGGACATAGAAAAATTTATGTCTAATGGTAAACATCCCCCTCCCCACAAAAAAAAAAAAACAAAAGAGGAAGAAAGGTTTCCATACCTTCAAAAACAAATACATAATTCCCCACCCCCCTAAAAAACAAAAACAATCAAGGAAAAAAGTTTTCCATATCTTAAAAAAAAAATACTTAATTGGTTTGGCTCTACAATTGAAAATGAACCGAATCCTACTCTGTGCGAGGATGAATCTCATTTCGCAATACTGGAATTAGATTACTTCAATAATCCACTGGTTATATGTCTTTCACTAGGCATGGTCAATATGGTTGGGCCTTGGATAGTCCTTTGTTTCTAGCATACGAGCTCCATCACATATTTTAATATTTTGGTAAAACTGATTGTTTATAGAGGATAAAAAATATCTGTCTAGGTGTAGTCTAGTGGTCAAAGAGTGGGCCTGAGATGAATTGTAGACATAGAAATTTTGATTTTGTACTAGGAGTTCCCTTGGATTACCTTATCTATACATGGTTGTTGTTGGTGGGGTTGCGTATGTCGGATTTTACTCTCTAGAGGTTAGTTCGAAGAGCTTCCTTGCCTTGGTGAGGTTCCACTTCAAAAAGAAAAAAATTCTTATTCTTTACATTATTAATCTGGTGCAGTGGTGTGTATTTTAGCTTTTCTTTTCATAATCGAGAGAAATCTATACCATCTTGAAGTTCCAATTTTAAATTTTTTTGACCCTAGCTTGGTGAATAACAACGATGCCACTTGGAGGTCAATAATGTGGTTGCCCAGAGTTGAACTTGATGATTTGGGATTTTTTCAAATCAGCATAACAAAACTATAAACAACTCCTCCCCATGGTGCAACAAACCAATACCCAGAGTATTTTTCCTTTGGAAATGCAAGTTGACATTTTCGGGGTTGATCATGCTTCTGTAAGTTTGAGGGCCTGGATATCTTGCTAGTTTTTCTATGTGAAAACAGTTGGCAAGATAAAGCTAAAGAAGTAGCATGGCTCTGAAGTATGCAATAGGAAATGTGTAACCTTGTAAATGTTTATAGGACCATATCCAGATGTATCTTTTTTCAAATTTCTTTCCCCCTTCTATTTTTTATTTTCAATTTTTACACCCCTTGTTTCTTTCAAATCCGACGGTTTTAACGACAAACCCATAGGATCTTGAACGATATTCAGTTTTTGCTAGAGACTATATTTGTATTTTCTTTGTTCTGGGATAGGAACATAAGCAAATGCATGCAAATGTATGTGCATAAAGATACGACAACTTAAGGGATACAAGGCATTCATGTGTTTAGGTACAGCTACATGTATTCTTTGTCTTATCTAATATAAGAGAGTAAGCATGCCATGGAGTCCCCATGTCAATACAAGTTTGCGAAACATGTTGAATATCTCTAGGCAGCTTGAAGGTTTATTAAATTATGATCATATATGAGTTTGGAGATCAGTATCAGTTTGTGTGGGGAACCTACCATTTTACTACTACAGAGCAAAGTTGCAACTTCAACAATGTAACTTTGTATTATATTTTGACTGAACTTTGTTTGTGCTATGGATAGTGTAGAAGTTTGTTTGTTCCCTTGCAGTGCTCTTTATCCCTGTTGAATTGACCTTGATGTAGTTATCTTTTGACATGCTGCTTATCATAATCATTTCTTGACAATGCTTCTTGGTCCATTTATGTTAGGTTCAGAGATGTTAACGATGCCTGCTGTAAGGGTTGTGCTCTATTCCAACATAATAGATGAAAAATTTCTCACTAAAAGGTACTGTTGGAGTTTATGCATTAATATACTTCAGGTCTGGAATAGGGAATGAAGCCATTGGTCCGCATGACATAGCTATCTTTGTATCATATTAAGATTCACTTTACATTTTTTTTTTTATCTATTTTGAAATTCTTTGGATAATAGATGCCTTGCTGCACCTTCTATTTCTATTCTGTTTTGTTTTTGAGTATTTACCTAGTGACTGATTTGAATCCTCCTCTCTCTCCTCTCTCCCTCCCTTCCTCCCCCCGTGTGGGCACCATTCTATATTGGATTCTACAATTTGTTAATTTAAAATGTATGCCTCTGTGCCTAGTGGTGGTGTTGGCTGGGAATGTCTTTGTGCCTTGGTGCTCCTTTCTGGATATGGTGACCTGCTTCAAATATTTACTCAATTTGTTTAGCTTTGGATGTTGGTTCTTTCCTTTGAAGTTAGTGCATGGACTTAACTCCTAGGGAGTGGCTCACATGGTATAGGCCTAAGGCTTGGAGGTATGGTCCCTCCAGGTCTAAAGTTCAAATCCCATTGGGTGCAAACAATCTTTAGGGACCATTGGATAGAAGGATTTTCTCTTTGAATTACTTGAGGTGCATTTGCGGGAAACTCCTTATTGAGAGCCTGTGCAATACTCGGGATCAGTCAAGATGTTGTTTTGGACACTCGGTGCTAATAAAAAAAAGTTAGTGCATGGACTTGCCCAACAAAAAACTAGGGTCTAAAAGAATTAATTGGCAATGTTGACTTTCATCATTGAGAATATCAACTAACAGTGGAGATTTCTTTCAAGTCTTATTAGTTACTTTCAAAAACAAAATACATGTGAATCAGGTTTTACTATATGCGAATTTTTAACAGTATTCATTTTTAGATGATTGACACATGAAATCATTTAAATTGTGTCACATCTGTAAATGTGATAGGGGATGATAAGATTTAGAATAAAGAAAAACATTGCTCGTTTGTATTGATCACTTTAATTTGTTTTTAGGAAACAAATGGTTGTGATTTACTGAGTCATGCATAGTAGAATATCCTAAAAATTATGGACATAGAATTACAAGTTTCTGTTGGTCCCACTTTGGCAAAAGCTAAACTAGAAGAGCCACCGGGAATTATTTCTTTTAGTGACTGAGCTTTTTAAAGCAAGCAAGCTCAAAGGCTAGCTAGCGTTGTGATAAAGAGCTTGCATTTTCCGCACTCATTTCTGGATCCTCATAGCATCAACGTATGACTTCCCATCGAGTTTCCGTGAGAAAAGACCCTTCAAGTAATCTGCAACTCTTATTCTTTTGAATAATGCCGGTGACTCTGTATTCAAAAGGCTTGGCGCTGGACCAAAATCTCCTTCCAGCCTTGGGCTTAAAAATGTGGCTATCGACAGCCTCTCCTTTTCTGAGTTCACAGTCGCACGATGCTCGATGCTACGGTAGATACCATTCGTCACAATCTGCCAAACCATTCATGCATGAGAATTGACCAACTACTGAAAACTAGAATACACTTTTTTTTACCGTAAGAAAGATATATATGGTTAACATTTTGTGTCAGGAGATTTACATATTTTATACGTTTCTCTTCAAATTATAGAAAGTGTATGTCAATACTTTTGAGTATTGGTGAAAGATTCGTGACTGAACCGAAATAAATTGAGATTAATCTAAAATCTCCGAGATTTACCTCCAAAATATCTCCAATGTTGACGATGAAAGCATTGGGGAGGGGTTTAATTGGGATCCACATGCCATCTTTTCTAATCTGCAGACCTTCAATTTCATTGAGTTGGAGGAGGATTGTTAGGCCTACAGCATCGGAGTGAGGGTTGATGCCGATGACAAGCTCTGGTTGTGGACATGGAGGATAATAGTTCATCCTCATTGCCTGGAGCCCTTCTTCAAATAGGCACCTCATGTCATTAGTTTCCATTCTTAGAGCTTTGGCCATCTGATCTAGGATTTTCATGGCAAGATTTTTCAGCTCTGCCGAGTAAGCTTCCAAGTTATCCCTGCATACAAATTTGATCTTTTCAACTTTTCCTTCAGCCCAAAGATTTAAAGAAATATAGTTTGATTGAATCACAAGATCATTAATGGCGGTAAAAAATCGAATATTTTATATTAAACAATTTAGATGTTCCCAACGTTTTACTACGTTTAAATCGTCTTAAGAGTAGTGAGAATAAAAATAAATAGTTTGTGAACAGTAATAAAATATTTTGAAAATATTTGATAATAATTATGTTTCCAAACAGATCCTTATTGTTTTCTTCATTAAAGAAAGAGAAATGATATTTACAATTATGGAGTGTGCAAATGTCATGCACTCCTTTAAAAAAAAAAAGAGTAAATATGAAATTCATGTTAAAAAATTAATTTTTTAATGGTAGACTTCATTCTTTTTCAAAAAGAGTGCGTGATACTTACACAATTTATAATTGTATCTAGCATTACTCTTTATTTATTTGTTTTAAAAAATCTGCTTGCAAGCATGAGAGTGAAGAAGGGATCAGATGACCTGAGTGGGAGAGGAAGTTGAGGGAATAAGTGGGGCTTCCTGAGATAGGTGGGAAGGGTTATGAGGAAGAACATGTCACTCCAGTCTAGCTTTTGCTCCTCCGAAACAACAAAGCTCTGTCCAAATCCCTCGACATTTCCTTCTCTTTCACCTTGCCAATACTTCTTTTTCTCTTCCATATCCATATTAAATAGTTCTTGAATGCCAGATTTCACCTTCTCCAACAGGAAACTGCTCACCCCATGATTTATCAACTACAAAAACATTCCCATATTAATTTTCCTCATAAATAAATTACAAAAATAAAAAAAGTTTGAAAACTCATGATGAAGTCATGTCAAAGTAATAAAAATCTTAGAATTTAAGAAATAAAATTATAAAATATTGTCGTTTTTACTTCTTGTGTCCGTTCTACTCCTCCCCCCATTTCGCAGTGGTGGGCACTCACCCTCGCTTTTCTAGCCATGCATGTACAAGCCCAAAACCTGCAACCTCTCCGTTCATTTAAAAACACCCACTCAAAAAATTCACTTTTTTATTGTGATCCTACTGAAAAAGTCCATGTTAGGTGCGAGAGAGAGAGAAAATTACGAGTATGTTTGGACGTCAACATCACCTCATCTCAAATTAATTATTAATAAAATAATAATTAATGAGATTTAATAATTTTTCAATATTTTATAAAAAATTTAAATTTATCTCAATTTATTTTATATATTCAAATATATATCTCAACTTATTTATATTCAAATACATCTTAATAAGACCTATATAAAATATTACTTTTCACATATCAAGTTAAATCATATGAGACAATCTCATATCCAAACATAGCTAAAGATTTATATCCGTTTGACATTTTTTAAGTGTGGTTATTGTCAGGTTTAGTGTATGGATTAATGGTATATGTATAATTATTTTTTTACAAATATTTATATAATTATGGTTTAAATTAAGGGTATTTCTGAAAAATTATAGTATTTTTAGAAGTTATTTAACTAAAAAAGTTTATCATTTAAAACAGGATTATATAAAGGGTTATAAAAAAAAAAAGCTGTATGTGTATATTTAAGAGCACTAGCAATGGTTTATTCATCTTCATATTCATATTCATATTTATATAATATGTTTTTAAATTTATCTATATTGATTTATGCATCTCTAAATTTTTACATAATTATGAATAGTGCCCTCCCACTTGCAAATAGGCTGGGCCCATGTGTTTTGTTTGTAGTGTAGTGTATCTTTTTGTAGGGTTTTATTTGGTATTTGTATTTTATTTTTCTCCTTTTAATAGGAGGGTGTTTGGATACCCCTCTTCATTTGGAGGATGATGTGAATAAAAGAAATAGGCTATTTGACTTATATCCATAACAAGGTGGTTGGATACCTCTCTCCTTTTGGAGGATGGAGTGGTTGGGATACCTCTTATCATTTGGAGGATGGGGTGGTTAGGATACAATTTCCTTCTTTGGAGGTAGGGATGTGTTTTATCTCTGATTTATATAGAGAGTGATACTCTTTTATGAGAGTTTTTAGAAATTTATACAATGCCTAAAGGAATTTGTGTGCAGGGAGGCGTATAACATATGTATAATTTGGCTTGTATTCGGAGTTTTCTCTGTATTCACTAGTCACAACTGTAACTTTTTTCATAGATGAAATGAAGCCTATTTCCTATATAAAAAAAAAAAATGAAAATATAATCCGAATGAGTTGATCTTAAACATGACCGTAAACATTATCAGCGTTTACCTTATAATTGATCTTTATGGTCATGTTTACAAACGATTTGTTTCTCTGATCATTTGCTAAAAGTTTGTATTGGACGATAAAGGTGATCAAAAGCATATATATCTTTGGTAAACCTACCTTTCCAAATCTCTGAAATCTCTTGTCATATGCATGATCTGCTACTCTCATAAATATTTTTGGACGAAGGATTCATTTTTTCTTCAATCTTTTCCTGAATCCGTTTAGTCAATATGGGTCATGACTCTTCAACCAAGAGTTTTGTCATAGATTGTACTTAATTATACTCTCACAAAGTCTTTTGTCATGAGGAGCCATTTCATGGTTCAAAACAGTTATATAATAGATCAGATGATCAGGTTCTTATTTCTTCATTTATGAAGAGTTCAACAATGATCATATATTCATATTTTACTCTGTGGGTACGTATGTGTGTGTGTGTGTGTGTGTGAGAGAGAGAGAGAGAGAGAGAGAGATCACGACTGACCTGGAAGAAACCCCATTGTTTGCTTGCCAAGTGCAACTTCTGCAGTTCAGAGTCCATAAAATCTTGGGAAAATAGGAGATGCATGTCGATGACTGGGAGTTGGGGCAAAGCCGTGGAGTCGGATATGAAGGGAGGGTCTTGATCGGGCCGCACATACCGTGGTGGGACGGTGCTTGCTGTGTCCTTTGCAAGCTCCTGAACACAGGGAACCGGGAGAGAGCTCCCAAACCTCGTTATCTGCGCTTCCATATACAGCTGAACCGGTAGTTCTTAGCTAGGAAATCCAAGGGCAATTTCAGAGCTTTAATTCCTACATATCACAAGACTGGGGATAACGTACTGATGAGGAAACGGGGGTAAAGCCCACCCACCCTCGGTCACATCATATTTCATAAGTCTAGTGAGCAATAAGCACCACTTTTTTTAATTTCTTTTTTTGGACATGATATGTGAACGTAGAATATGATTGATAGGTAAAATAATTTAATTAGTTTAATAAGAATAAAAAAATAAAATAAAATTTAAAATATACACACTACAAGACAAAGTACTTTTCCGGCAACACTAATTCGCCGGAAAAAGCCCTTGCATACTCTTTGAAAATCAACATTCATCTCGAAAAACATTAACCCACGATTTATTTTGTCAGAAAAAGTCTAAAATTTTGCGGCAAAAAAGCCTGTAAACCATGTCGCTAGTGGACTTTACCCGCGATGAAATCTTATTTGCCGCAATATAATTCTCCAGAAATAAGAGAAAACAATGGACATAACTCACCAAAAATATTCTAACATGACAAATTTGATATTTGCGGCGGGTATAAGTAGTCGTAAATAGTTATTACCAACGTATGAGAAACGTGAAAAAAGTTATAAGACAAATTATTTCTGGTGATCAAAAGTTGCCGTAAAATGTCGGTTGTAACATAAAAAAAAATTCACTTAAACAGAATACATAAAAAAAAAAAATATAACACACATTCACATTATAGGTTACTTAAATATAATACATAAAAAAAAGTTATAATACACATTCACATTATAGGTTCCAGCTCAAAAAACCAACTGCACAAGCAAGATATTGAAATAATTTGACTTCTAACTGCAATCTACTTATGTCCATCAATTGCTGATCAGTATGTGCCAATGCGTACCGTATGCCTACATATTGCAAAAAATGAGCTGAAATCAATTACATTGTGAAAACACAAAATAAAGAGAGGATACAAAATAAATTACATTGTGAAAACACTGTAAAAATGGAAAACAGTGCACAAAAACATTGATAGTGCAATACATGTGCCATTCTGGGAGGAAAACCGACGGTTGATCTTGGATGATCTGGAATAGCTGCTTGTTGTAGCGGCAGAGGGCTCCTTGGTGGCGCGTGAGGGTCAAGCGTCGACGAGCTCCGAATCTTCAACCCGTGCATGCGGTCTATGCTCCACTCCGATTGGCGCCGCGTTTGATGGTCTTGAAGATCGGCGGCTGGACAACCTCCAGGTGGGGCGTGTGTTGGCTAATGGGTGTCGGAAAGTCCCGATCGGTGATTCTCTCTTTAATTGGCCTGAAAAAATACAAAAACAAAATCAAAACACTACACGAGAAGAAACAAACGGGCATAAGATAAGATTATTGCATTATTTTGTACATTATAAATAATTAATAAAAAGTTTATTCATATTTTCTCATATTATTATAATTCTTGCATGATTATAGATAGATGCAAAAAATAATTTCTTGATTATTTTTATATTTTAAAAAATATTAAAAGAAAGATGATTAATATTATTTTATAAAAATATAATTAATAATAAAAAAATGCATCGTAATTCTAGGGATAAAGTTACTATAGGGATGAAGTTGTACTAAAGAGAAGGAAAAAGGGAAACACAAGAAGTAATAAAATATTAGAATGAAGATGCTACAGTTCCCTTTATATATATATATATATATATATATATATATATGACTCTAGGGATAAAGTTATTATAACTTATCTTCTAATGAATTGTGTTTAGCTAATTCAATATAGCTGAAATTACGTGAACATTTTTCAAAATATGACTTTCACTGACATTTGGCTAAGCCAATGCCAGTGCTCCACGTTGTTTTTTAGCACAACCGTATTTGCTCTCCATACCACTACAAGAAATAACGCTTTTTGCGACGATTTTATGACTGTTGGAAATAAAATCTCCGCATAAAGCCTTTAATTGCGGCGATTTTTAAATCGTCACGATCGTTTTATCTAAAATTTTAAAACTGGTCTTTTACGGTGATTTTTTAACTTTTTACGAAGAACATATTCAACGCAAATACTAATATGGTCATTTGCAATGATTTTTCACTTTTTGTGGCGAAACAAATTGCCGCCATATTTAAAAAACTTGTTATGATGATTTTTAAATCGCTGCAATTGCAAAAGTGGCCTTTTGCAGCGATTTTTAACTTTAAAAATCGTCGCAAATATTAATTAGGCTTTTGCAATGATTTTAAAAGTGTTGCAAAAAAGAATTTTTATTTTCGGCCAATTACAAGTCGTTGCTTAATCTCCAATGCGAAGTGGGAAATCACATAGTAGATCAATGTATAATTCACTTTTGCAGCACTTTTTTGTACTTTTTGCGGCGATTTATGGCGTCGCAATAAAATTTTTTAATTGTTGCGTCATTAATCTACCGTCGATTAGGAAAAATCGCCGCAAGAAACAATATTTAAGCAGAACATTATCACCGTAATAACATATGCTAATAAAATTTAAAACGCCCGCCTTAAGGTTTTCCATAATTTCTTTCCCTCCAGCCCTCATTTCTTTCCCCTCCTCCCCCCTCTCTCCCCAATCCGTCTCCTCCCTCGAGCCTTTGCCACGCACAGCCCGTCGCCAATGGCCCCACCACGCCACCACCTTCTCATCTCGACGGCCACCCCCTCCTTCTCCACTCAGTTTGATTCACAAGCAAGCAAGGTAGTCTCTGCGATGCAATTTCTGTGTCGTCTCCTTGTTCTTCTACGGGTTTAAGCCTCTTCGATTTGTTGGTGATTTTGTCATATTTTTTAATTTCGATTTTCCGCCTTCGTATTTGGATACATTTCTACGAACTTTCATGCAAATTAAGAATCTTGGGTTGAGAGACAGCATGGTTGGGTAGTTAGGGTTTCGGGTTTTGTGGGTTATACCATTATAAGCTTATTAATCAAACATACAAATTTTTTGGTCAGTATTTCGAGGAGCTTTGGGATCCTAAAGATTTTTTTTAATAAAAATAAATTTCTTGGGTTAGGATTTAGGCTTGCTTGGGTTTTATTCGAAATGCTCTAATCAATTTAAAAGCTTTAAAGTGGTTAGATTTACTTTTAATGTGTTTTATGATAATGAAGCCTATTTAGCTTGGATAAAGATCTGTGGGTTCTGTTTGTGGTTACATATGGTACCAACCTTCAGGACTATTTCCAAATTTGAGCTATTCTTTCTAGTTGATTAATATGTAGGTGTTTGTTGATGTTGTTCCTAGGATGACAGAGAATTTCCTGGCACTCTGTACAAGTATGATTGAATTTCTCAATTTTGATTATGATTTAAGCCCTCATTCCATAGTTATGTATGTCATGTATGGAATTGAACACTTCTTAAACTAAGTGGTTTCTATTATCATGTTATGAATAATTGTCTTAGATTATATTTCAAGTGGCTAGGTTCATTGGATTTGGAAGACTTATAATTGAATAAGTCTTCCAAATCAGTATGTATTTTTTTTACATACTGAGAAATCAGTAGAAATCAGTTTTGCTACTGGGAAATCTTTGCACTTCAAGGGATCAATTTTGTTTAGGCCTCCATTTTTATGTGTTAAACTAGTAGAAATCAGTATGTATTTTTTTACCTTCTACTCAAGCTAATAACATCAGTATGCACGTACAACCATTAATTTAAACTAGGTATTCCTTCCAAGTTCCATATTTATTTTATAACGTCTATATATGCTTACTTGCAATAGTTGAACAACGCTCTAGTATTATGAAATTACCTATATTATGTTTGCTTAATTTTTGTATTTTCTTTTCAATTATAGCTGCATCCAATTTACACCAACTTCAATCTTAAGCTGCTACTTGTATGTGGTCTTCTATATACTTGATTCAAAACAAGTATTTCTGTGTTAGAGTTGGTTTTGGTTGCTTAGAGCTGGTTTTGGTTGAAATTTGAGTTCACTTGGTTGAGTTTACAATTGTGTGATTGGGTTGAATGGCATAGCTGTTGGGTTGTTATTCATTCTGTTTTGTGCATTTTTTTTAATTACCTGAAATCATTTCCGGCGAGTATAGTTCGTTGGAAATAAGTTTTTCGTTATAGAAGACTATTTGTGGCGACCAAAATATTGCCACAAATAAGCTTTTGCAGCAACAATTACTCGCTGGAAAAGAGACAATCTTATTTGCGGCGATTTTAACCGCTGCAAAAAATATTATTCACGGTGATTTTTGAACATGCTGCAAATAATATCAAGATATTTGCGGCAATCTTTTGTGTATTCACGACGATAGAAAACGCTACAAATACTTTTTTGCAGGGAAATGAGACTGAAATCTCAATATTATTTACGGCGAAATTAATAATATTAGCAGCGAAAAAAATCGTTGTAAATAAAAATTTTTCGTGACGATTTTTGAATTTTGCTGGCTAAACTTTTAAATGTCTCAACAATTGCGACGAATGTCCGGCGCAGCATAAATCGCTGTATAAAAGTATTTGCAACGATTTATGAGGTTATTTGCGGCGAATTTAAATGCCAGAAAAGACCATGTTTCTTGTGGTGTTGGTTCACAGTACTATAAGAAAAATGCTTATACGTTGCTAGTTATATGCAATGGAAATGACTATGTTTTATTATAAAAATGAGTTCATTCTCATTGCAAATAATAATTTTCATCACAAAAAAAACTCCTATCAAATAATTGTTTCTTTTCTAGTGTCGCTTACAAGATCCCTAAGTGCTGAGCTTCGCAACAAGCTGTCCTCCAATTGATTGAAACCAATTCCATTATTTTCAGAGAAAAAAAAGTATATACTACTTGAATATAAAGCTAATTACGATAATTATAAATGTATTGAAATTAAATAATTAAAATACTATATATTATATAGAATATTGTGAGGAAAAAAAATCACAATTATCTAAATATATAAGGATCTTATAACTTGTCTTTTCAAATTATCTATTTACAATAGCACTAATGCATGCCATCGTGAAAAGACAGGGCAATAAGTGAAAATTGTGACCTAATATATAGCTAGACATCAAATGAATCAGTCACGTTTTTTTAAACGCTCTTGATCGATTTAACCCCAATAATAGTGTTAAACAACAATATCAAGGTCAACATACAGATCATCATCATGAGTTGATCCCATTCTCCTCAAAGTTGTCAATCCGTTCGTGTTGGGTTGGATTAATTGTATCGGGTCATTTGTTTGGATTATTAATTGTATCGGGTTATTCTACTATTAAAAAGTTATATATTATTTGATAACTATATGTGTAAATCATTTTTAAATATGTTACATTTATTTGAAAATAAATTAAAAAAGTATATTCTGAGGTAGAAATAATGATCATTTAATTTTTTAAAGATTATGACCACATCCTTAAAAGTTTGAAAGTTGTAATTATCTAAAAGTTGTATAGATATTTTTATCCATTGACGATCTTTTTAAGATCTGAACTATATTCTGAATTATCTAGAAGACTCCGTTTGAGGAAAGTGATTTGCTAGGTATAAGCGGTTTGGCACACCAAACCGCGTACAACACTCACATAACTTTTTTTATTACAAAAATAAATAAAAGAAGAGTTTTGTTATGTACAAGCAAGTTTGTGTACCAATCTGCGTATTAATGTTGTTACCTTCATATTCTAAATTCAAATTAGCACTGTTTTTAATAAAATCTACTTTCTGATCAATCATATTGAATTAGTACGCAAAATCGCTTACAATTAGATTTTTCCATAAAAAAATACCTTACATTTAACATTAATGGTACGCGGTTTGGTGCACAAAATTGCTTGCGAAAAGATTTTTTCTTGAGAAAAAGTACGTACCTTTGAGAAAAGTAATTTCTTACTTATTTGAGATTAAAAAATATTTTAATATAAAACATGAGTACCCAAAAAACCTAATTTCTTTTTTATTAAAGAGCTTTTAAGTCTATTTAAACACTTTTTAAGACTCCTAATACAACCCCAATTAACAAGTGATCCTAAGTTTGAATTTTTAGGAAGCTGAACATAAAAATATAAAAATAGAAGTATTATAGTATGACAATATGAAAATGAGGAAGCCTTCTGGCGGTAAATGTTACCTTTAAAGAAAAGTCATTGACGTCAAGCAACAACAACTTTCCCTTTCCTGCAACCAATTAAGAATGCACAAAAATAAATTCACATAAATCAAAATTTAGGAATATTACTTCATTGAAATGTGAGTTTTTTTTTTTTTTTTGAAGTAAAAAAAATCAACCCAAAATTAGTTTTCTTGAGAGATCAACTACCAAGGGTACGGTATTTACTTTTTGGCTATATTAGAGATTGAGAACCAGCTCCAATCCACACAGTGGCTAATCTCCACAACATATAGAAACCACCACCCTCCATCAGAACCCATTTCAGAACCAAAATCAAAGCATCCACCCTGCACAATCACAAACCAACAGTAGAAATAGGCTAAAATAACAACTTACACGTAGCACAAAAGAAACTATCATAAGCTGATGAAAGATAACAAATAATTAAAATAAAACTTTCATGTACTCTGCCATATTTAATGGGAGCAACTCACAATAAAACCTATATACTAATAACTCATCCTCTTGCAGCATAGAACTCTTTTCACATTAATCATTAGAAGACTCATTATCTCAATAGCACGTGTGAGAGTATGGGGACACATTTGGACTCTAATCAAGCTATCCTCTTCTTGTAACAGAACCCATAAACAGTAATTTTTAATTTGGACCCTAATCAAGCTACTCTCTTCTTGAGACAGAACCCGTAAACATTAATTTTTAACATGAAAAAACAATAAAATGTTAGCAGTAATACAATTTATATATTTAATGCAAGGAAAATCAATATCTTTCACTATTTCTAACTACACTGACCAATTGAGCCAAGAAATACAAGCACAATAAAAAAAAAAATAGTCAAACCCAATAGCATGTCAGAACAAGATGAGGAAAGTTGTCATTACAAAATAAACAATAATGAATCAACTATACAACCACACTATCTTATTAACTTTTTTTGTAATATAAGTACTGCATGACCACACACCTACACCAGCTTGTTCTCCCTCCACGCAACAACACCAGAAGCTAAGATATGTATGAGATTATTTAATCCATGTAAAGCCAAAAATGATAGAGAAAACCCAAGAGATCCACCAAGATTTTAATTTTTCCTTCAATCAGTAGACGACATGAGTAGTAGGAGAAGAGTTGCCCTGCTTTAAACTAATACAACCTACATACCATAAAACATGTACAATTTCCAGCAAAAACAAGAATAGTTTCAGGAAAACTCAAGTTATCATTTCTATAACAAGCATTGGTGAAGTGACTAATCACAAAAAGTGGATTATCAAATAAGAAGTTAACAATTGGCAACTTATAAAATGAATGAGCAGTTTAGCAACCAATTTGGGATCCATCACAAAATGTAGATATAGTATGGAGAAGAATTTTACTTGGTCCCCCTGCTGCCGCCGGTATAAATTTCCACACTCTACAACACTATGGCTCCATTACCTCCATAGACCACCAACCTCTAATTGAAATACAAAACTATCTTATAACAATGTCTTCGCATTTTTGGTTGCTATGGGACAATGAAGAATACATATTCTCCACCAAGATGAGAAAGCACGTGAAAGGAGTGAAAGAGCCCAAACCAGCATGCATATTTCTAACACTGCAGTAGGACCCTCCTAACTCTTTATTTTAAAAAAATAATTTCATTTAGTACAATAACAATAAACAAGATTAAAGAAGAAAGTGGGCTGTCTGTCACCACTTCATAAGTGGCCTTGAATCTAAGACCTCCCCCCACATAAATATGAGTAAAAATACTGTCAAATGTATATGATATTTATTTGGCATATAGATTATGTATCAAGTATGCAATATTGTTGCAATTGAACCAGCAAAGATGAGATAACGAGAGAGAAAGAGGAACAGAGTTAGAAGAAAAAAAAAAAAGTGGGCGGAGGGTTAGAAGCATTAAGGTTAGGGCTTGGCTTTTTTGGAAGTGGGGAAAAGGAACAGAGCGAGAGAGAAAGAGGAGCAGAGTGCGAGAGAGAGGAAAAAAAAGGTCTGTCTATTTTGATTCGAAACTTTTTGCAGCGAGAACAGTCGTCGTAAAAGTACTATAAAATGTTGCAATCAGTCATATGCTACCAACTTATTTCCCGCAGTCATATTTCTGGTGACCAAAATTGACGAAAATATATTTCTCGTGATGACATTTTTAGTTGTTGAGATTTTTGCAACCCAACAGTCCAAAATGAGTTGTTTTGCATCAATTTCATTTCCGGCAATAAAATAAAAAAAATGACTTTTTTCATTGCGATTTTTCGGAAGGTTTCCGCCCAAACTGTGGAAGTGGGCTTTTTGTTAGTATTTTTAGTTGGCGCAAATAAATGTAGCCGCGAAAACTACTTTATCTTGTAGTGTGTATGGTGCATGGTGTTTAAAGACGAGTAGCATAACCTGTGATGGAAATCATGTATCCACCATGTAGGAAAACTAACCTGCCTTTCTTTTGTATTGTATTCATCTTAAATAGAGATTACAAGTGTGTGCAACGGTTATGAACAGCTAACATCATGACTGTCTATTGTGCTATAAAAGGAAATATAATCACTGCCTATTATGCTATACAAGGAAATAAGAATGTATACAAAATAGAATGAGGAATAAACAGAATAAGGAATTAAAGATGAGAGGAAGTCATGGAGAGAGAATCGTGGTTGACAGATCGTATCTCTACATCCCCCCTCAAGCTCAAGGCGATATTGGATTGTTGAAGAGCTTGCTTCTATTCGGTAGAAACTTGGCAGCACACAATGGTTTTGAAAATATATCGGCGATTTGATGTGGACCAGAGATATGTTGCAGAAAAAGAATACCACGAGCTACTTGTTCCCGAACAAAATGAATATCGATCTGAATATGTTTCGTGCGATGATGAAAAACTAGATTCTTAGCCATGTTGATAGCACTGATGTTGTCGCAATACAATGTGGGAGCAGGAATTAAATAGCCGATGCTTTTCAGAAGATGCATGAACCACATAAGTTCAACTGTGGTTGATGCCAACGCATGGTATTCTTCTTCCGTTGTAGAGCGAGACACGGTAGCTTGCTTCTTAGCTACCCAAGATAACAAGTTATCACCCATATAGATAGCAAACCCAGTTGTAGAACGTCGATCATCCCTAGATCCTGCCCAATCCGCATCACAAAAACCACGAAGTGCAATGAGAGAAGTTTGGACAAAATTAAGTCCAATATTAAGAGTACCTTTGAGATACCGAAATATACGCTTAACGGCAAGGAGATGGGTGTCTCGTGGATTTTGCATGAACTGACAAATATTGTTGACTGCATAGGAGATGTCGGGGCGTATCAAGGTGAGATATTGTAGCGAACCAACAAGGCGCCGATAATAAGTTGGATCAGATAGGAGAGCTCCCTCATTAGCAGTCAACGACGTACCAGAGGCCATAGGAGTGGAGACTGGTTTAGCACTGTCCAGACCAAATTTCTGAAGTAGAGAAAGGAGATATCGAGTCTGAGTGACAGTGATGGTTGACTCATCTCTTGTAATTTGTAGGCCTAAAAAGTAATAAACATATCCAAGATCCTTCATGTGAAAAGCAGTAGAGAGATGAGAAATAAAGCTGCTGATGCTTGAAGAAGAGCTCCTCCCTGTTATAAGTATGTCATCGACATAAATTAAGAGCACAATTATATCTGAACCTTGACATCGAGAAAATAAGGACTAATCATAGGGACATCGATGGAAACCCATTTGCTGAATATAATTGCTGAACTTCATGTACCATGCTATTGGAGCCTGTTTTAAACTGTAGAGAGCTTTATGCAGTTGACAAACATGATGGGGATGAGATGAGTCTTCAAAACCAGGTGGTTGGGATAAATATACACGCTCTTGTAAATCACCATGAAGAAAAGTATTACTTACATCAAGTTGTTTAATTGACCAACCTTGAGACAAAAGTGTGAAGATCAATCGAATGGTACCATGTTTAACCACTGGACTAAATGTTTCATCATAATCTAGGCCAGGAAGTTGGGTGAAACCACGAGCCACTAGTCGAGCTTTATATCGTTCAATTGAGCCATCAGATCGTGTTTTAATTTTAAACACACATTTGCTACAAACTAGGTTCATGTCTGGTGTTCGAGGCACCAAAGTCCACGTATTGTTGCTATGAAGCACATTAATTTCATCTTGCATGGCTTGCTGCCACATTGGATCAGTGAGAGCGTGCTTATACATTCGAGGCTCTTGTGGTTGGTTTTCAAGATCAGCTAGAAAGCATGCAGGTATTGGATGTCTTGAAGAAAAGAAAACCTTAGGCTTTAATGATCCTGTTTAAGTGCGCGTTATCATAGGATGAGTTCGACGTGGTGCAGATTGTGAGATGGCCTCAATGTCTGGATAAGACAATTCTGAAGCATCTTGAATGATGGTGTTGGTAGGAGGCTCCTGGCATGGTGCAGACTGTGGCATTGACGCAGAGTGTTGAACATGAAGTGAGGAAGAATGCACATGGTCAACATTATTGGCAACTACAGTTAAGGAGTCGGATGGAATAGATTGTAAAGCAGCAATTTGAAGAGGTTTGGGAAGAGCACAAACTTTGAAGGTATGAAAATTAGATTTAGTGGACTCCTGCGTCGACCTGAAGGGGAATGTTAATTCATCAAACTTTACATGCCGAGAGATATATATGCGACCTGTTTGCATGTCGAAACATTGATATCCTTTGTGATGTGTAGAGTATCCTAGGAACACACAACGAATGGATTTATAGTCCAGTTTGGACCTTCCAAAAGGAGTAAGTAATGGGTAACATGCACACCAAAAAACTCGTAGAAGAGTATAGGATGGTGGCGTTCCAAAAACAAGTTCATAAGGAGACTTGTTACCAAGAATAAAAGTTGGAAGCCGATTTATAAGAAATACTGCAGTGTTAAACGCAGCTGTCCAAAATAGTGGGGGAATGGAGGCATGGGCCATTAATGTTAAACCAGTGTCCACAATATGCCAATGCCGAGGTTCGGCCAATCCATTTTGCTCTGGTGTTCCAGGACATGATAACCTGTGAATAATGCCATGGGCTACAAAATAATCTTGTAAACTTTGGTTAACAAATTCGCCGCCACCATCACTTTGAATTATTTTTGCACAAGTATTGAACTGGTTAATCATTCTCTGAAGAAATGCAGGAAATATAGTGGCGACATCAGATTTATGAGCCATAGGAAAGTGCCATATGTATCGAGAATATTCATCAATAATGATTAAATAAAATAAAAACCCATTATATGAGGGGATTGAGGCAGGTCCCCACACATCAGTATGAAGAGTATGTAAAAAGGTTGTAGCATATGTCTAGGGGTGTAACCGGTCCGGTCCGGTCTGGTTTTGGATAAAATCTAGAACCGAACTGGTATGTATCGGTTTTGTATTTTTCAAAACCGATTACGCACCGGAACTTCCGGTTTTTTTAAAATGTAAATTTCACAATTTGTCATTAAAAATTTATTTATAAAAAAAAAATTGATTTAAAAAAACTGTTTTATACTTTTATTAATATATTAGACTATATAATAGTATTAATATTAGACTATTGATATAGTTATAAGTTATATATTAGTATTAGTTATAAACTTTTAGTGATTTAGTATTAACATTTTATGTAATAATTTATAAATTATAATAAGAAATTATTTTATAAATGAATATATATGTTATATATAAAATTTCACATAAAAATTTATATTTATACATTATATATAAAACTTATATATATTAATATTTAATATATATAAAATATTTTGTATAAAACTTATATATAAAAATATTATTTTTTATTTTTTTTAATCAACCGGTCCGGTCCGGTCCAAAAAATCCCGGAACCGGAATCGGACCGGAACTGGCCGGTTTTTACGTTTTAAAAACCGGTTCCGGACCGGTTCAAAACCGGTAAAACCGGTCCGATTTTCCGGTTTTCCGGTTCTCGAGCATTTAAAGCTGCTAATATAGGATCAAATTCAGATCCTAAACCTCGAAGAATACATATGATGAACTCATCGTCATCCATTGGCTTACCTGCACCTCGAAGAGACAAGGCCAGAGATTTGGCCTTGTGCATATAATCTTCTAAAGAAGAACTGCCTTTGTTGAGCGACTGCAACTCGCCCTTCATCTGTTGAAGACGATCCTGAGTATGACTACCATAAAGAGTCTCCAAAACATGCCAAGCATCATGAGAGGATTCACTATTGATGACTTGGGACAGGTGACCATCGGACAGAGAGCTATTGATCCATCCAAGAATCAATTGATCAGTGCGCAACAACATAGCTGCTGCTGGGTTGGTTCGAGACTCACCATCTTCACCGATGATGATTTGTGACGGGCAAGGAACCTGATTTTGCACATAACCAAGAAGACCATTTCCATGGAGAATGGGAATGACTTGGGCTTTCCATAAAAGATAATTTGTGGAGGCTAGCTTAATTGAGATATCAGGTAAATGAGGAGAAAGTGGAAAGTCAAGTGAAGAAGGAGTTGACAAAGTCAAGTGAAGAAGGAGTTGACACAGGTGGGATCGAAGAGGTAGAAGACTCCATTGTTGGTATTACGTCTGGGGTCTCTGATACCTGCATGTAGGAAAACTAACCTGCCTTTCTTTTCTATTGTATTCATCTTAAATAGAGATTACAAGTGTGAGTAACGGTTATGAACAGCTAACATCATGACTGTCTATTGTGCTATAAAAGGAAATATAATCACTGCCTATTATGCTATACAAGGAAATAAGAACGTATACAAAATAGAATAAGGAATAAACAGAATAAGGAATTAAAGATGAGAGGAAGTCATGGAGAGAGAATCATGGTTGATAGATCGTATCTCTACACGCCAAGGAATCCCACGATGAAAGCTGCCGAATGTGTGTTTTTTTTAATATTTGTTTTCTTTATTTTTTAGTATTGTGTTGTTGCATTTTTTTGTATATAAAAAAATAAATAAAAAAATGTTTTAAAGTATAAAAAAAAAAATAAATAATTTGCACTGTTGGTAGAAATCCTTATGGGATTTCTCGATGGCCCTAGCAGCTGCATTGTAAGAAATGAGCAATGCACGGGATAATTCCTAAAAAAAAATCCTTTGTTGAATGTGCCATGTCAATAGTTTTGACGGAAATGATAAGATTTAGAATACCACTGCATATTTATATCGATCACTTTAATTTGATTTTAAGAAAAAAAAATGATTGTGACTTAATGAGATATGCATAGTACTAGCTAGAATATCCTAGAAATTATGGAGGGCATAGATCTAATATTTATTACCGTAGAAATAGAATTACAAATTTCTGTTGGTCCCACTTTGGCAAAACAAAGTAATTAATAATATAGAATGAACATTTCGTTTATTTTAAATCTGGCTCGAGTATATATACTCAAACTTATTCTCTGAAGAGCATGCATTTTTGGCCTCATTCCTTAGATCCTCATAGCATCAAGGTATGACTTCCCGTCGAGTTTGCGTGAGGAAAAACCCTTCAAGTAATCTACTGCTCCTATTCTTTTGAACAATGCCGGTGACTCTGTATTCAAAAGGCTTGGCGCCGGACCGAAATCTCCTTCCAGTTTTGGGCTTAAAAATGTGGCTAGCGACAGCCTCTCCTTTTCTGAGTTCACAGTCGCACGATGCTCGATGCTACGGTAGATACCATTCGTCACAATCTGCCAAACCATTCATGCATGGGAATTAACCAACAATTGAAAACTAGAATCAAGCACTTTTTTTTTACCGTAAGAAAGATTATACACACTACGGCCTGATGAATTTTATTGCATTTAATAAACAGTTTTTACAGATAACATTCTACGATATGGGATTCATATATTTTGTCTGTCTCTTTCCGAATCATAAGAACTGTTTATGTGTAATGTAAAAGAACTTAAGGGTAATACAAGTCTCCAAGATTTACCTCCAAAACGTCTCCAATGTTGACGATAAAAGCATTGGGAAGGGGTTTAACAGGGATCCACGTTCCATCTTTTCTAACCTGAAGACCTTCCATTTCATTAAGTTGGAGGAGGATTGTTAGGCCTGAAGCATCCGAGTGAGCGCTTAAGCCAATGGCAAGCTCTGGTTGTGGACAAGGAGGATAGTAGCTCATCCTCATTGACTGCATCCCTTCTTCAAATAAGCACCTCATGTCATTACTTTCCATTCTCAGAGCTTTTGCCATTTGGTCTAGAATTTTCATGGCCAGATCTTTCAGTTCTGTTGAGTAAGCTTCTAAGTTATCTCTGCAATTAGATTCCATAGTGATGAAAAATATTGGTCTTTTATATATTGGGGGAGGGGGGTCGAACCCATAATCTCCATTTTGGACATGTGGGTCTTGTGCCATTAGGCCACATGCAGTACTTGGCAGTTAGTTGATTTGATACTTTAGAGTAAAATTTGAACAATTTTTAGAGTAAAATTTGAATAATTTAGGATAGCCTCAAAGTCCAAAATGACTTATTTTATTAAAAAGAGTAATGATAGATACAGTTTTAAGATATGTAAATCACGCTTACTCATTTTGAAGAAAAATAAGCCCACCAATAAAAGAATGATTTTTCCATATCAATCTCATTTCACTTTTTTTTTTTTTTTAAAGGAAGTGTGAGCACGTAAATAGAATTTCTATTTTAAAAATCATGCAAGCATGCGAGTGAAAAACAGAAATGAGACCTGAGCGGGAGGGGAAGGCGAGGGAACAAGTGGGGCTTCCTGAGATAGGTGGGAAGGGTGATAAGGCCGAACAGGTCACCCCAGTCCAGCTTTTGCTCCTCCGAAACAACAAAGCTCTGTCCAAAGCCCTCAACCTCTCCTTCTCCTTCACCTTGCCAGTACTTCTTTTTCTCTTCCATATCCATACTAAATAGTTCTTGAATGCCAGATTTTACCTTCTCCAGTAATGAACTGCTCACTCCATGATTTATTAACTGTAAAAACATTTCCACATTAAATTTTCCTCGTAAATAAATATTAAAAACAAAACGTATCCCTTCATTTTATGGGTGATTAATCAAACCAGTTGGTTTGAAAACGACTTGTCCCATTTCATTTTATTATTATGAAAAACCAAAAAATAATTGTATAATTTAAGAAATAAAATCATAATGGGCAACCATACACCGTTTTCTTGCCACCTCTATGATTTTTCTCTTTTAAAAAATAGACGTTGACTCACTTACAAAATTAGAATAATTAATGCTAAAAGTAGTTGTAAGATTTATAAGTATCATGTATTCTATTTAGCGAAACAGTGAGAGTTATCATTAAAAGGTTAGATTTTTTATATGAGTTAGAGATTTATGTTTTTTTATAATTATTTTTTTAAATTAATTAAGGTCTCGTTTGAATACAATAAAATGAAAATTAAAAATTAAATAAAATATTATTAAATCAGTTCTACACGCCACCAGTATTGTGGAACGGTCGTGTAACTAGTTGACGTGGAAATTGCCACATCAACTTCTGACAAAATAAAAAAGGACCCTTCTAGAGTTACCGCAGGGGGCTCCCGCTGGAGCTCCCGCTAGTGTATTTGAATTTTTTTTTTTTTTCATTTTTTACATACATTTTTTTAATATTTTTAAATATTTTAAAAAAATTAAAAAAAAATCCCATCACTATTAAAAAACATTTTTTAATAGAAAAATAAAAAAAAAAAATAAAAAAAAATCCCAGCGGGAGCTCCAAGCGGGAGCTCCCATCGGGAAAACTAGCATTTTCCAATAAAAAAAGAGAATAAATGAGTGGAAACAATCGACCCATTGACTGAAGAAGAAATAGCATCTCAGCATTTTAACTAACGACTGAAGAAGAACCAACGTCTAAAGATGGACTAAAGGAAGAAGAAAGGACTGGACTAAACAAAGAAGGAAGGACTAACCCTTTTCTACAGAGCATTTCGAGTGGCTGAAAACGCCCAAATCCATTTTGGCAGAGGATTTCAAGTGACCGAAAAACACCCAAATCGGTGCTCGACAACAATAAAACAAAGCTTACGACGGTTTGAAAAAAAAAGTTTGGAGGTCAAATGGGACTTTCTGAGAAGAGTCTTTAAGAGCTTTATGAAACCCTTTCAGATACTAAATTCTCTCTCTTTCTATTCATCTTAAATGAATTAAATTATCAAATTCATACAATGGTTATTGTATTGACGATACAGGAGACCCTTTTGTTTTAGTTTTTGAAAATCAGATTACACGACACTTTCAAAATTGAAATTCTACGTCTCTCTGCTGTTTGGTTGGGGAGAATGCTAGCAAAAATTATATCAAAACCATGATTGTGGAGAAGATGATATGGACTTCGTCGGATGTGGCTACGTGGGCTGTGGCTTCTTGAAGCAGTGGAGAAGACGAAGACAATGGGGATGGGGGTTCCGAAGACGAAGGGTCCGGTGGCTGAGTCTAAAATTGCAGACCAATGATCCAACCAAGAACTAAAAAAGAATACCCATAACAAAAGAATACCCACAACAAAAGTTGTAGACCAATGATCCAGAGGCCGAGTCTGAAAATGGGTCCGTTGGAAAAGAAAAAAAAAAGACGATCCCAGAAGGAAAGACAAATGGATAGAGGTCCCCGAGTCTCTCTCTATCGCTCCTTATAACTTTGACGTTTGCTTTGATTATTCAGCTGCTTCAATCAATTTTACAAGTATTTATCTTTTTTCTTTAAAGAAATATTTTCCAGATCTTCTTTCACTATCTTTCCCAGATCATAAGGTCAACGCTTATCAGTTAGTCCTTTTTTTTGTGCTGTTTGTTTACAACCTATGTGTTTCTCGGATCATTCGATGAAATTTTGCATTGAACAATTCAATGATTAAGAAAGATGCTCTAAAACATATATGACTACGGTTTGATATCTTATTCATGCATATGGTAATCTCATTCTTGTGTTTTGGATTCGTTTTTTCTTCAATCTTTTCAAACTTCGAACCCAGCTTGATCAGTCAATATCGGGTTTGACATCTTATTCAAGGCTTAATGGTTGAAAATAGTTACAGATCATCAGATGCTATAATTCTACCACTCTTTGTGTGTGTGTGAGAGAGAGAGAGAGATCAAACTGACCTGGAAGAAACCCCATTCTTTGCTTGCGACATGCAATTTCTGCGACTCAGAGTCCATAAAATCTGGGGAAAATAGGAGTTGCATGTCGATGACTGGGAGTTGTGGAAAAGATGTGGAGTTGGATATGAAGGGAGGGTCTTGATCGGGCCGCAGATAGCGCGGTGGCACTGCGGTTGGCCTTTCCTTTGCCAGCTCCTGAACACAGGGAACTGGGAGAGAGCTCCCAAAAGTCGTTTTTTCAGCTTCCATAGCTCCGAGATGGGAAGTCCAAAGGCAATTACAGAGCTTGAATTATACCTATTATAAAATGGCCATGGGGACCAGTACTGTATTGCTGTCGAAACTTGTTTTATGTTTTGAATATGTACGCGTGTTTGTATATATGCTCTATGTGCCTTATCTATTATTTTCTTCCTAAGACTTTTTTTTTTTTTTTTTTTTTGGTTTTTGGATTCTACCTGGTGCGGGTAACATGGTTGTATTTGTTTCTATCATATTTAATTATCTTTCTTTTATGTATGTTGTTCTATTTATATTTATATATTCTGTTGCGAAAAAAAGCTTATAAAAATTTTGATGTTTAAATAGGGATTACAAGTTTTCGTTGGTCCCACTTTGGCAAAAACCCCATTGCTTGCTTGCCAAGTGCAACTTCTGCAGTTCAGAGTCCATAAAATCTTGGGAAAATAGGAGATGCATGTCGATGACTGGGAGTTGGGGCAAAGCCGTGGAGTCGGATATGAAGGGAGGGTCTTGATCGGGCCGCACATACCGTGGTGGGACAGTGCTTGCTGTGTGCTTTGCAAGCTCCTGAACACAGGGAACCGGGAGAGAGCTCCCAAACCTCGTTATCTGCGCTTCCATATACAGCTGAACCGGTAGTGCTTAGCTAGGAAATCCAAGGGCAATTTCAGAGCTTTAATTCCTACGTATCACAAGAATGGGGATAACGTACTGATGAGGAAACTGGGGTAAAGCCCACCCCACCGACCCTCGGTCACATTATATTTCACAAGTCTAGTGAGCAATACGCACCACTTTTTTTAATTTTTCTTTTGGTCATGATATGTGTACTATGTGCACGGTGATATATGAATGATAAGTAGAATAATTTAATTAATTTAATATAAATAAAATAAAAATAAAAAAATAAAATAAAATTTAAAATATGCACAGTACAAGACAAGGTACTTTTCCGGCAATACTAATTCGCCGGAAAAGCCCTTGCACACTTTTCGAGAATCAACATTCGCCACGAAAAACATTAATCCTTGATTTATTTTGTCGGAAAAAGTCTAAAATTTTGTAGCAAAAAAGGCCGTAAACCATGTCGCTAGCAGACTTTTACTCGCGACGAAATCTTATTTGCCGTAGTATAATTCTCCAGAAATAAGAGTAAATAGTAGACATAACTCATCGAAAATATTATAACACGACAAATTTGAGATTTGCGCCAGGTATAAGTAGCCGTAAATAGTTATTACCAGCGGTATGAGCAGCAGGAAAAAAGTTATATGGCAAAAATTATTTCTGTCGATCAAAAGTCGCCCTAAAATGTCGGTTGTAACATAAAAAAAAAAAATCACTTAAACAGAATACATAAAAAAATATAACACACATTCACATTATAGGTTACTTAAACATAATACATAAAAAAAAAAAGTTATAATACACATTCTCATTATAGGTTCCAGCTTAAAAAACCAACAGCACAAGCAAGAAATAGAAATAAATTTGACTTCTTCCTGCAATCTACTTATGTCCATCAATTGCAGAGTAGGTGCCAATGCGTGGCGTATGCCTACATATTGCAAAAAATGAATTTTGAGACTTAAAACATGAAAACATGAGAACGAATATTATTTGACCTGTTTATCCAAAACATAAAGTTATTATTATTATTATTTATTTATTTATTATTTATTTATTTTTGATGATATTCTGAGTATACGAAGTACTAGACTAACAGAAATACAAAACAATATGGGTTCCCTCAATACTAACAATGAATTCAACTCATTCCAACTCAATTTCAGCTAACTACCAAAGTATTTTAAAATGTAAAACTACAAGTTGGGATGTATTTCCCCCTTCAAGATTTGCAAAATAATGAAGAGCAGCAAAGAATTAATCAGGTGCACTGCAGGCATTTGAAACCATGATGGGCTTATAGGACCAAGGAGCAAGTACATTGGACTTCATGGTTAACTAAAATTCGTCTACCCAATGTTATTATTTTAGCCAATCACTCCAAAATTTAAAGTCTATATTATTGGATTAGTTATTACAATTTCTATAATAAAAAATATTATTATTATTTTTTGTCTTGTAATTTTTTTTAATAATAACGGACATCATTCCATTTATTAATAGAGGACATACAAAGTTAACTTAAAAATAAGCCAGTTATAAACGTTAATAACTTCCCAACACACTTCTATGACTGATATGGTCTAGTTCAGACAACAAATCTCCAAAGATCTAAGTCTGAGAGATAGAACAACTCTGTCCACGACGGAGTTAATAGTAACCGGGTGACAAAACCCCGTACTCCGACTAAGCAGAGTAGGGAGCACCCAACCCCACCATAAGCACCACCTAAGTGGAGGGGACCACTCCATTCGGACTAAGGTCCGAAGACACTATGTTTTTGGATTTTTATTTTTTTAAAAAATAAAGACAGGACACAAAATAAATTACATTATGAAAACACTGTAAAAATGAAAAAACAGTGCACAAAACGCTATTGTGGCACGTGCAATACACGCGCCACTCTGGGAGGAAAACCGACGGTCTATCTTGTAAGATCCAGAGTCACAAGATTCGGAATAGCCGCGCATTGCAGTGGCAGAAGGCTCCTTGGTGGCATGTGAAAGCCACGCGCCGACGAGCTCTGAATCTTCAACCTGCACATGCGGGCTATGCTCCACTCCAATTGGCACCGCGTTTGGTGGTCTTGAAGATTAGCGGCTGGGAAACCTCCAGGTGGGGCGTGTGTTGGCTAATGGGTGTCGGAAAGTCCCGATTGGCAATTCTCTCTTTATTTGGCCTGAAAAAACACAAAAACAAAACCAAACACACTGCAAAGGAAGAAACAGATGAGCATAAGATAAGATTATTGCATTATTTTGTACATTATAAATAATTAATAAAAAGTTCATTCATATTTTCTCATATTATTATAATTCTTGCATGATTATAGATAGATGCAAAAAATAATTTCTTAATTATTTTTATATTTTAAAAAATATTAAAAGAAAGATGATTAATATTATTTTATAAAGATATAATTATTAATAAAAAAATGCATCATAATTTTAGGGATGAAGTTATACTAGAGAGAAGGAAAAGGGAAACACAAGAAATAATAAAATATTAGAATGAAGATATTACAGTTCCCTTCGTATATATATATAACTCTAGGGATGAAGCTACTGTAACTACTTTATCTTGTATTGTGTATGGTGTATGGTGTTGACAGATGAGTAGCATAACTTGTGATGGAAGTCATGTATCCATTGAGGAATCCCACGATGAAAGCTACCGAATGTGTTTTTTTTTAATATTTGTTTTCTTTATTTTTTTAGTATTGTGTTTTTTTATTTATTTTTATTTAAAAAAATACATAAAAAATGTTTTAAAGAATAAAAAAAAAATAAATAATTTGCACTGTTGGTAGAAATCCGTATGGGATTTCTCAATGGCACTAGTAGCTGCATTGTAAAAAATGAGCAATGCACGGGATAATTCCTAAAAAGAAAATCCTTTGTTGAATGTGCCATGTCAATAGTTTTGACGGAAATGATAAGATTTAGAATACCACTGCATATTTATATCGATCACTTTAATTTGATTTTAAGAAAAAAATGATATGCATAGATCTAATATTTACTACCGTAGAAATAGAATTACAAATTCCTGTTGGTCCCACTTTGGCAAAACAAAGTAATTAATAATATAGAATGAACATTTCGTTTATTTTAAATCTGGCTCGAGTATATATACTCAAACCTATGCTCTGAAGAGCATGCATTTTTGGCCTCATTCCTTAGATCCTCATAGCATCAACGTATGACTTCCCGTCGCGTTTGCGTGACAAAAAACCCTTCAAGAAATCTACTACTCCTATTCTTTTGAACAATGCCGGTGACTCTGCATTCACAAGGCTAGACGCCGGACCGAAATCTCCTTCCAGTTTTGGGCTTAAAAATGTGGCTATCGACAGCCTCTCCTTTTCTGAGTTTACAGTGGCACGGTGCTCGATGCTACGATAGATACCATTCGTCACAATCTGCCAAACCATTCATGCATGGGAAAACTAGAATCAAACACTTTTTTACCATAAGAAAGATTATATATATATATATATATATATATATATATATATAGACACACACTTCGGCCTGATGAATTTTATTGCATTTAATAGACAGTTTTTACAGATAACATTCTACGATATGGGATTCATATATTTTGTCCGTCTCTTTCCGAATCATAAGAACTGTTTATGTGTAATGTAAAAGAACTTAAGGGTAATACAAGTCTCCAAGATTTACCTCCAAAATGTCTCCAATGTTGACGATAAAAGCATTGGGAAGGGGTTTAACAGGGATCCACGTTCCGTCTTTTCTAACCTGGAGACCTTCCATTTCATTGAGTTGGAGGAGGATTGTAAGGCCTGAAGCATCGGAGTGAGCGGTTAAGCCAATTGCAAGCTCTGGTTTTGGACAAGGTGGATAGTAGTTCATCCTCATTGTTTGCGTCCCTTCTTCAAATAAGCACCTCATGTCATTACTTTCCATTCTCAGAGCTTTCGCCATTTGGTCTAGAATTTTCATGGCCAGATCTTTCAGTTCTGTTGAGTAAGCTTCTAAGTTATCTCTGCAATTAGATTCCATAGTGATGAAAAATATTGGTCTTTTTTATATTGGGGGAGGGGGGTCGAACCCATAATCTCCATTTCGGAGATGTGGGTCTTGTGCCATTAGGCCACATGCATTTGGCAATTAGTTGATTTGATACTTTAGAGTAAAATTTGAACAATTTATCATAGCCTCAATGTCCAAAATGACTTAAGGTATGTAAGTCACGCTTACTCATTTTGAAGAAAAATTTGCCCACCATTAAAAGAATGATTTTTCCATATCAATCTGATTTCACTTTTTTTTTTTTTTTTAAAGGGATTGTGAGCACGTAAATAGAATTTCTATTTTAAAAATCATGCAAGCATGCGAGTGACAAACAGAGATGGGACCTGAGTGGGAGGGGAAGGCGAGGGAACAAGTGGGGCTTCCTCAAATAGGTGGGAAGGGTGATAAGGCTGAACATGTCACCCCAGTCCAGCTTTTGCCCCTCCAAAACAACAGAGCTCTGTCCAAAGCCCTCAACCTCTCCTTCTCCTTCACCTTGCCAATACTTCTTTTTCTTTTCCATATCCATATTAAATAGTTCTTGAATGCCAGATTTTACCTTCTCCAATAATGAACTGCTCACTCCATGATTTATTAACTGTAAAAACATTTCCACATTAATTTTTCCTCATAAATAAATACTAAAACCAAAACTTATCGCTTCATTTGATGGGTGATTACTCAAACCAGTTGGTTTGAAAACGACTTGTCCCATTTCATTTTATTATTATGTAAAAGCAAAAAATAATCGTATAATTTAAGAAATAAAATCATAATGGGCAACCATACACCTTTTTCTTGCCACCTCTATGATTTTTCTCTTTTAAAACATAGGCGTTGACACACTTATAAAATTAGAATAATTAATGCTAAGTATAGTTGTAAGATTTATAAGTATCATGCATTCTATTTAGAGAAACAATGAGAGTTATCATTAAAAAGTAAGATTTTTTATATAAGTTATAGATTTATGCTTTTTTATAATTATGTTTTTTAAATTGATTAAGGTCTTGTTTGATTACACAGATGAGATGAGATAATATGAGAGTTAAAAATTAAATAAAATATTGTTAAATCAGTTCTTTTACATACCACCAGTCTTGTGGAACGGTCATGTAATTGGCTGAAGTGGAAATTGCCACATCAACTTCTGACAATAATTAAAAAAGAGAATAAATGAAAGGAAACAAGCAACCCATTGACTGAAGAAGAATTATTATCTCAACATTTGAACCAGCGACTGAAGAAGAACCTGCATCTGAAGAAGAGGGACTAAAGGAAGAAGAAAAGACTGGACTAAAGAAAGAAGGAAGGACTAAACCTTTTCTACAAAGCATTTCGAGTGGCTGAAAACGCCCAAATCCATTTTGGCATAGGATTTCAAGTGACAGAAAAACACCCAAACCGATGCTCGATGCTCATGACGGTTTGAAAAAAACAACTTGGAGGTCAAATGGGACTTTCTGAGAAGCATCTTTAGGCGATTTATGAGACCCATTGAGATACTGTAACATCCCGTATTTTAGTGTATTTTTATTGAATGAATTATTTTTATGGATTCAAAATTTATTTTCTTATTTTAAAATTATTGGATTTTTAATTGGGTTATTTTTAGGATTTTTAATTTGGTGAAAAATTAATATTTTATGTGCTTTCTTAATATTTATTTATTGTTGTGCATTTAAATTACTTTTCATATTTAATTAATTACTGTGAGATTTAATTATTTCAATTTGACTTTACCATTACGTTTAAATTATTTTATTTGACTTGTGGTTTTGAAATCGTTTCCGTTGGATCATTTTTGTGACCCAAGTTATGAGGATTGGACCTCATTTCTTTTCCCTCTATTTTTCTTTTCCTCCTTTTCTTTTCTCTTTCTTTTCTTTTTCCCCCTTATTTCTCCTTCGGTTTTCTCTCTCGCACGCGAAGCCCAGCCCCCCTCCCTCTCTCTCTCTCCCGTGCGTCCGTCGCCCATACCCAACCCGCTGCCGTAGCGCCGTCATGACCGTCACTGCCCACCCCATTTGGTTCCTCGGCCGCCGGCGACCTTACCCCACCAACCTCACCTCCATTCGCGCCGCCGTTAACCACCAGTAGCCCTTCAAAGCCGCGGCGTCACTTTCGCTCCAGCGCCGCCGTCGCACCACCATTGACCACCATCTTCACACCACTTCATCTTCGACCTCTTGGCAACCCATTGGACTCAACTCCACCTCCGATCCGTTACCAGTGAAGCTCCACCATCCACATTTCCGATTTGGGTATTTTGGTCTTCTACCGCCCATTGCGCCGCCACCCACGGCCAACCTTCACTACCACTAGCTTCACCGACCTCCCTTGGCCCTACCCTATCAATTTTGGGTCTTCGTTTGTCTTCGTTGAAAAGTGGGTATCTGTGACCCATGGCCACAGTGTATTTTACACTGTCCTACAGCTGTTTTCCACTTCTGGCAGCTTCGTGATCCTCCTGAAATTATTATATAGCGCTGTAAGTATTTTCCAAAGAATTCTTGTGAATTTAATGTATTTTTGCACTAACACATTTCACTGTATTTTAACTGTTGATTGGATTTGCCGGACTGAGTCCGAGGAGTTTGGGAGTCGGATGGATTGATGATTGAAGTTGTTTGGTTGGATTTGATTGGGTTGGTTATTGATGATTGTTGATTAGTGTCGGTACATGTACATTTCATGATATTATGCATGATCATGTTTGTAAAGGAAAACTGGGTTTTCGTGTATTGCATTCATGTTAATGTGTTTATAAAAACTGAATTTTCATGTGAAAATGAAATTCGGGTGTGTGTGTATCACGACCCCAAGCCGAGATGGGGCATTATCTCGATGGAGCTCCTTTGGTTACTCGGGAGCGGAATATACTGAGTAACGTCCCCTGGATTGTCGCTGGGCGACAATGGGATCAGACGAGAGATTCGTGCCGACTCCGTGGTCCTTCTGCTGACAGGGACTAGAGGATGTCTGGCCATGTACGCGCTGGGCGCGGAACTGGGCATCGCTACGAAACCAGGACGTGTGGATGGTCCCTAGGGGAGGCCATGGTGCATAGGGTAATAACGGATTAATTGGCTATTTTCTAGGAAAATAGTGTGAGTTGGATTTTGTGTAAACCATTTTCTTGGAAAATGTTTACGGATTATTTTTAGGCCAAATGAGATTTTGGCGTGTGTTGGAAAATTATCATTTTCGGGAAAAATGATGTTTTGAGGAAAATGCATATTTCATCATATGCATGCATGTTGGTTGCATTAAATGCATTTTATTCCTGAGAATTATTTGGGTTATACTTACCTGCGGTACCATTCTGTAGTAACGCAGATTTTGATGCAGATGAGGAGGAGGAGGGCGAGCCTGAGGAGACGGCTCCGCTCGAGGAGTGATCTGGGATCACTGGCTTTGTTATTTTATTTTACTTATTTGTATTTTGGGACATGTGTTAAACTTCATTTTGGATGACTGTATAACTACTTTTTAAACCCTTTTACTGATGTTTACTTGTATTTAAATTCTGGTACTTAGTTGACTTATCCGCTGCATTGTTTTTGTTGTACACTGTCGCATGTATACACACATGGCACTTTCGTTGGGATGCGTGACCGTGTTGTCATCATCATGGCGTCTCGATTCCCGTATTTCTTTACATGGGGGACGGGGGCGCCACAGATACTAAAGTCTCTCTCTTTCTATTAATCGTAAATCAATTAATTTATCAAACTCATACAATGGTTATTGTATTGATAATACAGGAAACCCTTTTGTTTTAGTTTTTGAAAATCAATTTGCACGACACTTCCAAAATTGAAATTCTACTTCTCTTTGCTGTTTGGTTGGGGAGAATGCTAGCAAAAATTATATCAAAATTGTGGCTGTGGAGAAGACGATAGGGGCTTCGTGGGATGTGGCTATCAATCTTATTCATGCATATGGTAATCTCATTCTTGTGTTTTGGATTCATTTTTTCTTCAATCTTTTTAAACTTCGAACCCTTGATCAGTCAATATCGGGTTTGATATCTTATTAAAGGCTTAATGGTTGAAAATAGTTACAGATCATCAGATGCTATAATTCTACAACTCTTTTTGTGTGTGTGTGTGTGAGAGAGAGAGAGAGAGAGAGAGAGAGATCAAACTGACCTGGAAGAAACCCCATTCTTTGCTTGCGAAGTGCAATTTCTGCGACTCAGAGTCCATAAAATCTGGAGAAAATAGGAGTTGCATGTCGATGACTGGGAGTTGTGGAAAAGATGTGGAGTTGGATATGAAGGGAGGGTCTTGATCGGGCGCAGATAGCGCGGTGGCACTGCCTTCGGCGTGTCCTTTGCCAGCTCCTGAACACAGGGAACTGGGAGAGAGCTCCCAAACCTCGCTTTTTCAGCTTCCTCTGAGATGGGAAGTCCAAAGGCAATTAGAATTGGATCGTGCTACAGCCCCCGCTGGGGCTCCCGCTGGGAGCTCCCGCTGGGGCTGTAGTGTATTTTTGTATGTGTTTTTTTTAAGTTGTTTCTTATATAATTTTTTTTAATATTTTTTAATATTTTTTAAAAAATAAAATAAATTTAGAACATTATTAAAAACACTTTCTTAATCAAGAAGTAAAAAAAAAATTATTAAAAAATACTTCCTTAATCACGAAGTAAAATAAAAAATCATATAAAAATATTTTATATTTTACTTCGTGATTAAGTAAGTATTATTTAATAATATTATAAATTTTTTTATTTTTTAAAAATATTTAAAATCATTAAAAACATTTACATAAAAAAAAATTAAAAAATACACATAAAAAAATACACTAGAGCTCCAGCGGGGGCTCCCAGCGAGCCCAGCGGGAGCTCTAGCATTTTCCATTAGAATTATACCTATTACAAAATGTCCGTGGGAACCAGTACTGTATTGCTGTCAGAACTTGTTTTATGCTTTGAATATGTACGTGTGTTTGTATATATGCTCTATGTGCCTTATTCTATTATCATAAGTTCAACGCATATTTTGTGTTAAAATTTTAAAAAAATTAAAATAAGTAGACGAGAAGAAAACAAACCACGGCCGCCAGGGAGAAAATATTGTTCACGCATTCATGAGCCTCGGCCCTCGGGCCCTACCCAGAAGGAAAGACGAATGGATGATAGAGGTCCCCGAATCTCTATCTATACCGCCTAACTTTGACTTTTGCTTTGATTATATATTTAACTGCTTCAATCAATTTTACTGGTATTTATCTTTTTTCTTTGAAGAAATATTTTCCAGTTCTTCTTTCACAATCTTTCCCAGATCATAAGTTCAACGCTTATCAATTAGTCCATTTTTTTTTTTGTTTTTTGGGTGCAGTCTGTTTACAACCTATATATGTGTTATACTTTTGCATTGAACAATTCAATGATTAAGAAAGATTCTCTAAAACATATATGACTACGGTTTGATATCTTATTCAATCTTTTCAAACTTCGAACCCTTGATCAGTCAATATCCGGTTTGATATCTTATTCAAGGCTTAATGGTTTAAAATAGGTACAGATAATCAGATGTTATAATTCTACAAAATGGCCATGGGGACCAGTACTGTATTGCCGTCGAAACTTGTTTTATGCTTTGAATATGTGCGTGTGTTTGTATGCTCCATGTGCTTTATTCTATTATTTTCTGCCTAAGACTTTTTTTTTTCGGTTTTTGGATTCTTCCTGGTGCGGGTAACATGTTTGTATTTGTTTCTATCATATTTAATTATCTTTCTTTTATGTATGTTGTTCTATTTATATTTATATATTTTGTTTCGAAGAAAAGCTTATAAAAATTTTGATGTTTAAATAGGGATTATTCTCTTTATAAAAAAATCTGGACCAACAAAAGTTGCTGCACTTTCAATTTTAAAAAGTTAAAAATAGTAAGTATCTTTATTTTAAATATATTTTGTTGAGAACAAAAATTAAGAAAACTTCAAAAATAAAATAAATACGATTTTTTTGTAATTTGTTTGGAGAACTTGACATGAACAAGTCATTAATTTTGGTAAATATTGAATTTAAGAATTTTAACATATGCTAAATCTATTCTTTTTATTTCATGTGTATTTGTCATCTTCTTATATTAATTTGTTGTGGTTTACATTATTATGTCTGTTAATTATTGTTGATTTAGATTACGAGTAATTACATACCATGTCTTATTGAACGTAGGAATCGATCAAGAGTAATACTATATACAGTCGTGGAATGTGCAAGCGTTGTGCAATCGATTTGAAAAAGAATGAGGTTTAATATTAAAAAATTAATTTTTTTATGTGGGTCTTGTATTTATTCAATTTTTTTTTTTAAATAATTGTGCGATGCTTGCAAATTTACTGCAAGTATTATTTTTCATCGATCAATATGTTTGTTCCATTTTGAGTGTGCTGTTGGATACGAGTTTCACATTAAACATTGGTCATTGATTCGTTTCATTCTACTTGTGTGTCACTCTATCCACCTGTTGGAAGAATCGTATTCTTGATTGAGATAATGATAAGTGGTAAGATTATATTGAAAGATCAAAAACATTTCTTTCAACCTACAATAAGATATAATATTTTCATAATTAATTTTCTTTTTAAATTTCAAAGGTCATGGAGAACAATCAGCCAAAAAAAAAAAAAAAATCATATAGAGACTTGCTAGAATCTAAAAAAGAAGAGTTACGTTGAAAAAGAAGAGAAATATATGTTCAACAAAAAGCATCAAAACGTAGTTCTTTTCAATTGGAGGATTCGGTTTCGTTTGAGAAATGACAATTTCATTTTATGTTTTGTCATCCTTAATTACATAAATTTTGAACGGTATTCATTTTTAGATGATTGACACATGAAATATATCCGTAAATGTGATAGGGGATGATAAGATTTAGAACAAAGAATAACATTGCTCGTTTGTATTGATCACTTCAATTTGTTTTTAGGAAACAAATGGTTGTGATTTACAGTAGAATTACAAGGTTCTGTTGGTCCCACTTTGGCAAAAGCTAAACTAGAAGAGCCACTGGGAATTATTTCTTTTAGTGACTGAGGTTTTTAAAGCAAGCAAGCTCAAAGGCTAGCTAGCGCTGTGATAAAGAGCTTGCATTTTCCGCACTCATTTCTGGATCTTCATAGCATCAACGTATGACTTCCCATCGAGTTTCCGTGAGAAAAGACCCTTCAAGTAATCTGCAACTCTTATTCTTTTGAATATGCGGGTGACTCTGTATTGAAAAGGCTTGGTGCCGGACCGAAATCTCCTTCCAGCCTTGGGCTTAAAAATGTGGCTATCGACAGCCTCTCCTTGTCTGAGTTCACAGTCGCACGATGCTCGATGCTACGGTAGATACCATTCGTCACAATCTGCCAAACCATTCATGCATGGGAATTGACCAACAACTGAAAACTAGAATCAAACACTTTTTTTACCGTAAGAAAGATATATATGGTTAAGATTTATATTGTATAGTCTCTCTTCAAATTATAGAAAGTGGATGTCATTAGTTTTAGTATTGGTGAAAGAATCGAGACTGAATCGAAATATTTGAGGTTAATCTAAAATCTCCGAGATTTACCTCCAAAATATCTCCAATGTTGACGATGAAAGCATTGGGGAGGGGTTTGACTGGGATCCACATTCCATCTTTTCTAATCTGGAGACCTTCAATTTCACTGAGTTGGAGGAGGATTGTTAGGCCTACGGAATCGGAGTGAGCGTTTAAGCCAATGGCAAGCTCTGGTTGTGGACATGGAGGATAGTAGTTTATACTCATTGACTGCATCCCTTCTTCAAATAGGCACCTCATGTCATTAGTTTCCATTCTTAGAGCTTTGGCCATCTGATCTAAGATTTTCATGGCAAGACTTTTCAGCTCTTCCGACTAAGCTTCCAAGTTATCTCTGCAATTAGATTCCATGGTGATGAAAAATATTGGTATTTTAACTTTTGTATAACTATAATTATGGGTCTTACAAAACTCTTTTTAACAATAAAAATAATATATACATAACTATCTTAGAAATTTTACACAATTCTTCGATAAAATAACATTATCGTTTGAATTCATTTGAAATTTGTCTGACTTTGAAGTGTTTGATATAAAAATATCGATTTACTAAAGATTTGTGTAAAAGTGGTAAATTTCTCTTTTAACAAAGAAATAAAGAGGTGATCTGCGACTAGCTTTTGCTCAGACTTTTGTTTTTGTTTTTACTGCCATTTTTTCTCTCGAGACTATTGGATTAAACGAATTTTTTTCTTAAATTATCATGTATTTATGAAAAATTGCTTGCCGAGAGTTTCTCAAACAAATAGTTTTTAGTTTTTTATACATTGGGGGAGAGGAGTCGAAGGGTCTTGTGCCATCTGGTCACAAGTCCTTGGCAAACAGTTGATTTGATACTTTAGAGTAAAATTTGAACAATTTATGATAGCCTCAAAGTCCAAAATGGTATATTACATTAAATAAAAAATATTAGATATAATTTTAAAGTGTGTAAGTACGTTTACTCATTTTGAAAAAAATTAAGCTAACCATTAAAAGAATGATTTTTTTATATCAGTCTCATTTCAACATTTAAAAAAACAAAAAAAAAGGGAGCGTGAGCACGTAAATAGAATTTCTATTTTAATCATGCGAGCATGTGAGTGAAGAACAGTGATGGGACCTGAGTGGGAGGGGAAGGCGAGGGAGCAAGTGGGGCTTCCTCAAATAGGCGGGAAGGGTGATAAGGCTGAACATGTCATTGTCACCCCAGTCCAGCTTTTGCTCCTCCGAAACAACAAAGCCTTGTCCAAAGCCCTCAAACTATCCTTCTCATTCACCTTGCCAATACCTCTTTTTCTCTTCCATATCCATATTAAATAGTTTTTGAATGTCAGATTTCACCTTCTGCAATAATGAAATGCTCACTCCATGATTTATTAACTGTAAAATAATTTCCAAATTAAATTTTCCTCATAAATAAATATTAAAAAAAAAAATTTTGTATGATTTGTTTTAAAACGAATAGTTGAAACAAAACATATCCCTTCCTTTTATGGGTGATTACTCAAATTGGCGTTGACACACTTATAAAATTAGAATAATGCTAAATATAGTTGTAAGATGGTGTATTCTATTTAGAGAAACAGTGAGAGTTATCATTAAAAAGTAAGATTTTTTATATGACTTATAGATTTATGTTTTTTTATAATTATTTTTTTTTAAATTATTTAAGATTTCGTTTGATTACATAGATGAAATGAGATGAAATGAAAAGAGAGTTGAAATTAGAATAAAATATTATTAAAATATAAATTTTTAGTATAATTTTGTTTTAAAATTTAAAAATTTAAAAAATTAAATTATTTATTATATTTTATATTAAAATTTAAAAAAATTAAAATAAATAGACGAAATGAGATGAGAACAAACCATGGCTGCTAACGAGAAAATATTGTTCACGCATTCAGGCTCGGCCCTCGGGCCCTACCTAGAAGGAAAGGACAAATGGATACAGGTCCCCGAGTCTCTCTCTATCGCTCCTAACTTTGACTTTTGCTTTGATTATTCAGCTGCTTCAATCAATTTTACTGGTATTTATCTTTTTTCTTTAAAGAAATATTTTCCAGATCTTCTTTCACTATCTTTTCGAGATCATAAGTCCAACGCTTATCAATTAGTCCTTTTTTTTTTTTTTTTTTGTTGCAGTCTGTTTACAACCTATGTGTTTCTCGGACCATTCGATGAAATTTTGCATTGAACAATTCAATGATTAAGAAAGATGCTCTAAAACATATATGACTACGGTTTGATATCTTATTCATGCATATTGTTGGAATATACAAACTTAAATTGAAGCTTTGGAGTTGAAGTCAAGGAAAGCTAAACAGAAAAGATCAACAGACATTTCCAAATGACAGTAAAATTAAATCCAAATGAAAATGAGATAAATTAGTTAGAGTACCAAGTAAATTTCTTCTGTAAAGTCAAGTTAGTTAGCATAGGTGTCTATAAATAGAAATGATGTAAATGTATTATTCATTCAATTCTAGTTAATGACAGATTCAAATTGAATTTGCTTTCAATCTTTCTTTTACATTTCGAGTTCTCTGTTTTTTCATTCTTGAAGTTACAGAATTTTACATGGTATCATCGTCCATAAACATTCCGCTGCCTTCTTGATTTTTTTTTACAATTCTTGTTTTCTTTCTTCTGCTTCTATGGCAGAATCCTCTAATAATTCTTCTGAAAATTCTTCTCCTCCTTTGGGGAATCCATCTGATGATTCCTCAAGTTACTACTACTTGCATCCATCTGATAATCTTGGAGCTCTTCTTGTATCTGAATTTTTTTTTTTTAATGACAATTATGTGGCTTGGAGTCGGTCCATCACAATTGCTCTCATAGTCAAGAACAAAGTTGCCTTCATCGATGTGAGTTTGCCTCAATCTAGTTTTACTAATTCTCGACTTAAGATTGCTTGGTTGCGAGCCAACAATCTTGTGCTTTCTTGGTTAATGAATTCCATTGCAAAGGAGATTCGAGGTAGTCTTCTTTATTTCAATAGTGCTGCTGACATTTGGAATGAATTAAAGATTCGATACCTGCGTAGTGATGGTCCAAGAGTATTTGCCTTAGAAAAATCCTTAAGTTCTATTTCTCAGGGCTCAAATTCAATCACTGAGTATTTTAGTGCTTTCAAAGCACTATGGGATGAATATATTAGTTATCGTCCCCTTCCAACTTGTAATTGTGGATTTTTGAAAAAGTGTACCTGTGCAGTGTTGAAGAACCTTGCTAATCAACAACAAGCTGACTATATCATGAAATTCTTGATTAGTCTGCATGATTCTTTTTCAGCAATTCGAAGCCAACTGTTGCTTCTTTCTCCATTACCATCAATGGGCAAAGTTTTCTCTTTATTGATACAAGAAGAGAGCCAACGTTCCTTAACTAATGCAGTGCATATCCCCTTGATTCTCATGCTATGGCTGCTGCACAACCATCTACACAAACTTATTCAAATGCTGTTAAGTTCAGCAAAGTCAAAGGCAAATCAGATGTCATTTGTTCCCATTGTGGATTCTCTGGACATCTTGTAGATAAGTGTTTCCAGTTTATAGGTTATCCACCAGGATGGAAAGGGCCTTGAGGAAAGAGAATTAATTCTACACGATTGCCCAATGCAAACATTGCATCTTCTATGGAGAAAAACTTAAACAACCCATCTATGTTTTTTTCTCAAGAGCAAATACAGAATTTGATCACTCTTGCAAATAGCCTATCTACTTCTTCTATCAATCCTAATCCTGCAGTTAACACTACCTCTACATCAGGTAATAACTCCATCCTTTGTTTAGCTAATGCCTCCCTAAATCACATCTCTTCTTAGATCCTAGATACTGGAGCAACAGGTCACATGATCTGTTCTCCTCATCTGTTCACATCCATAAAAATCCCAAACAAACCCTCTTCAGTCCATTTACCAAATGGTCATTCAGTTCCCATCAGTTTTACTAGTACTATTAAAGTCTCCCCTGATTTAATTTTACACAATGCTCTTTATGTTTCCTCTTTTCATGTCAATCTCATTTCTGCTTCCAGGTTGACTAAAGAAAATTCTGTTGCCTTGTTTTTCTTTCAATCTAAATGTGTATTGCAGGAGCTCAGCAAATGGAGGATGATTGGGCTTGCTGAAGTCAGAAATGGTCTATACCACCTCATCAATTTTTCTACTGCTACACAGAAGGAAATTCCTGATTCCAACAGCTCTTTCTTGGCTAACACATCTACCATTAGTCCTAACATGTGGCGTTTTCGGTTGGGACATTTATCTTCTGCCAAACTAAAACTCATTAGTTCTATTGATTCTTCTGTAAAAATATCTCACAAACATGTTTGTGAGATCTGTCCTCTAGCAAAACAAAAGAAACTGTCATTTCCTATATCACAAAGCAATTCCAATAAAACTTTTCAATTAGTACATTGTGACATTTGGGGTCCATTCTCCACTATCTCTCATTCTGGCTATAAATTCTTTCTTACCATTGTGGATGATCATACACGTTTTACTTGGCTCTTTCTTATGAAAGCAAAATCAGAAACTCGAGTTTTACTAGCCAACTTCATTGCATATGTTCAAACTCAGTTTGATACTCAAATACAAACATTTAGAACAGACAATGGCCAAGAATTCAATATGCCTTCTTTTTATCAAGAAAATGGTAAAATACATCAGCTATCTTGTGTAGAAACTCTTGAGCAAAATGGTAGAGTTGAAAGAAAGCATAAGCATTTGCTAAATGTTGCTAGAGCTCTCCTTTTTCAATCTAAACTGCCTTTAACATACTGGACTGCGTGTGTATTGACAGCAACACATCTCATAAATCGAACACCCTCATCTGTGCTAGATAATAACACACCATATGCTCTCCTTTTTCACAAATCTCCTGCATATAACTATCTTAAAGCCTTTGGTTGTTTGTGTTTTGCCAGCACAATCCATACCAGTCGAAGTAAATTTCATTCAAGAGCCTCAAAATGCTTGTTTCTTGGTTACCCACCAAATATCAAGGGATATAAAGTGCTTGATTTCCTTACTCTTAAAATCTTTGTTTCCAGAAATGTCATATTTCATGAGAATGTTTTTCCTTCTATTCCAAACTCTACTCACACACCTTTTGTCTTTCCTGATTTTCCTCCAATTCATGACTTCACAGTACCTACTACTCCACCAAATCCACATTCTGCAATTCCAGAAACTACTACTTCACAGAATCAATTTTCTGAAGTTCCAGAATCTATAACTTCACAAAATCCTTCTTCTGCCATTCCAACACCTGTTACTTCACATATTAATCCTGAAAATGTAAGCCTTCGAAGATCTGAAAGAATAAGGAATCCTCTTTCATATTTGCAACATTTTCATTGTGGTAATATGGCTCAATCTACTTCAACATCTCAAAAATCTTCCAGCTGCTGCATTCCTTCTTTTGGTAAGCCATACCCTCTTGTTCATTTCCTTTCAACACATAAATTGTCACCTAGACATGCAGCCTTTACTTCTGCTTTGTCATTTACTTTTGAGCCTAAGACATTCAAACAAGCCAATTCTTATCCACATTGGCAAGCAGCCATGTTAAATGAGATCAAAGCTCTTGAATTAAATAAAACATGGGAACTTGCAATATTACCTTGAAATAAGATTGCAATTGGATGTAAGTGGGTATATCGTGTTAAATTCAAAGTTGATGGCACAATTGATAGATACAAGGCTAGATTAGTAGCAAAAGGCTACACCCAACAAGAAGGCCTTGATTATTTTGACACATTCTCACCTGTAGCTAAAATGACAACAGTGAAAACATTGTTATCCATTGCTGCCATTAAGAATTGGCATTTACATCAACTTGATGTAAACAATGCTTTTCTTCATGGAGATTTAAATGAAGAGGTGTATATGCAACTACCACCAGGGTATTCTTCACCAACTGATCCGAGAGTTTGCAAACTCAAAAAGAGCCTATATGGTCTAAAGCAGGCCTCAAGACAATGGTTTTCCAAATTGTCATCTTCTCTACTTCAATTTGGTTTTATTCAAGGGAAGTCTGATTCCTCTTTATTCATCAAGCATAATTCAAACAGTTTTATAGCACTCTTGATTTATGTTGATGATGTGATTCTTGCTTCTAATAATCTTGATGATATAGTCACTGTCAAAAGGTTCTTACATGACTCTTTCACTATCAAAGACTTGGGAGAACTAAAGTATTTTTTGGGGATAGAAGTGGCTCAATCAACCAAAGGCATAACTTTATGCCAACGGAAATATGCCTTAGATATCTTGCAAGATAATGGTTTTTCAGGTTGTAAACCTGTGGCATTTCCTATGGAGTCTACACTAAAGCTGAGTGCAAATGACTCATCTCCTCATTTGACAGATCCTGCACAATACAGAAGATTAGTGGGCAGATTATTGTACCTCACTATAACTAGACCTGACCTATCCTACTCAATATAAGCACTAAGCCAGTTCATGGCTAATCCTAGTAGTAATCATCTTCAAGCTGCTGAAAGTATCCTCAGGTATATCAAAGCAACACCAAGCCAAGGTCTTTTTCTGTCTGCACATTCCCCTCTTCATCTAAAAGCCTACTCAGATAGTGATTGGGGTGGTTGTATTGACACCAGAAATAGTATTACTGGCTTCATAGTGTTTCTTGATGACTCTCTTATATCATGGAAATCAAAGAAACAGCCAACAGTTAGTTGATCCTCAGCTGAGTCTGAATATAGAGCTCTAGCCTCTACCACATGTGAACTACAATGGTTGATCTACTTGGTAGCTGACTTAAAAGTCCCTCATCCACAGGCTATTTTGCTTTATACAGACAACAAACCAGCTTCTGATATTGCATCAAACCCTATCCAACATGAAAGAACAAAGCACATCCAACTAGACTGCCATTTGGTCCGAGAAAAATTGCAAGAAGGTTTGATCAAGATCATTCACATTCCATCCAAACATCAACTGGCAGACATTCTAACTAAACCACTTGGTTCCCTCAGTTTCCATCATCTGATCCGCAAGATGGGAATGATCAATATACATTCCCATCTTTAGGGGGGGGGGGGTGTTGGAATATACAAACTCAAATTGAAGCTTTGGAGTTGAAGTCAAGGGAAGCTAAACAGAAACGATCAACAGACATTTCCAAATGACAGTGAAATTAAATCCAATTGAAAATGAGATAAATTCGTTAGAGTGCCATGTAAATTTCTTCTGTAAAGTCAAGTTAGTTAGCATAGGTGTCTATAAATAGAAATGATGTAAATGTATTATTCATTCAATTCTAGTTAATGATAGATTCACATTGAATTTGCTTTCAATCTTTCTTTTACATTTCGAGTTCTCTGTTTTCTCATTCTTGAAGTTACAGAATTTTAAATTTTACACATATGGTAATCTCATTCTTGTGTTTTGGATTCATTTTTTTTTTCAATCTTTTCAAACTTTGAACCCTTGATCAATCAATATCGGGTTTGATATCTTATTCAAGGCTTAATGGTTGAAAATAGTTACAAATCTTCAGATGTTATAATTCTACAACTGTGTGTGTGTGTGAGAGAGATAGAGAGAGAGAGAGAGAGAGAGAGAGAGTTGACCTGGAAGAAACCCCATTCTTTGCTTGCGAAATGCAATTTCTGCAACTTAGATTCCATAAAGTTTGGGAAAAATAGGAGTTGCATGTCGATGACTGGGAGTTGTGGAAAAGATGTGGAGTTGGATATGAAGGGAGGGTCTTGATCGGGCTTAGATAGCGGGTTGGCACTGCATTTGGCATGTCCTTTGCCAGCTCCTGAACACAGGGAACTGGGAGAGAGCTCCCTAACCTCGTCTTTTCAGCTTCCAAAGCTAGCTCTGAGATGGGAAGTCCAAAGGCAATTACAGAGCTTGAATTATACCTATTACAAAATGGCCATGGGGACCAGTACTGTATTGCTGTTGAAACTTGTTTTATGCTTTGAATATGTGTGTGCTTGTATGTTCTATCTGTATTAGGAATATCAAGTCATCCATTTCAGCTGCAAAAGACATGTCAGCACCTCCAAGACAACTCAGCAAATAATACAGAATTGACCCTCTTGTAAAGCACTATTACATCATTGAAAACACAATAGCATTTCATCATATTATTGTTATTCTGTTTATTAACATGGTATCTAGAGCTCTGTAAGGACTCACGTCCAAACCTACCCATGGCCGAATCACAAAACTCCCCTAAATTCTCCCTCCCATTTCATCATTATCAAATTAAACCATGACAATTATCTATTTTGGAAGGCACAAATAACGCCTTACCTGAACAGTCATAATGTTTATGGATATTTTGATGGGTCCATTGTTGCACCGAAGCTGATTGATGAAAATCCCACATACCCATCTTCTCCATATTTGATTTGGAAACAGTAGGATCAAGTCATTATGACCATCCTAATTTCTTCCCTTGCCAATAATATCATTTCTCTCGATCATGTTGTGGATGCATCCACTTCACGGGAAATCTGGATGATTTTGGAAGGTCTTTTTGCTTCCAAATCTCAGGCTCGCGTAATGCAGCTTCAATATTAGATCACTACCCTTAAGAAAGGTTCGTTGTTGATTACTATCAGAAGGCCAAACTCATCCGAGATACCCTAGCGGCGGCTGATAAAATCTTATCCTCTTCTGATTTTATTGCATATTTGTTGGCTGGTTTGGGAACCGATTTTGATTCGATTGTGACCTCCATTACCACACGCGTGGATCCTCTTACCCCATCCCAAGTATACATCCATCTCCTCACCCATGAATCCCGTATCCTTCCCCAACAAACAACCCTTACTGCTTCCCCAGAGTTTTCGGCTAACTCTACCACCACAAATAACACCAATACCAATACCAGAGGTAGGGGTCAGTCTCATGGCAGAGGAGGTTACAGGGGTCGTGGACGAGGTCACAATGGAGGTCGGTTCAGCCCTTCCCATTTTTTCCAAAATCGTTATCCCTGTCAAGTTTGTCACCGACATGCTCTTCAATGTTACTATCGGTTTGATCATGGGTATCAGTCAGCACCTCCTCCTTCATTAGTTGCTCATTTCATCTCTGCCCCTCTTTCTCATGATACTGCATCTTCTGTTGATAACAACTGGTATCTTGATTCCGTAGCGACCCATCATTTTACTCATAATCTTTCTAACCTATTTATCAATCCTTCTGAGTGTAAGGGCGAGGAGCAGGTACGGCTTGGTGATGGCAACTCTCTTCCTATCCACCATGTTGGCTGCTTTGTCATCCCCTCATCTTCTGGAAATCTCTTACTCCCTCAACTTTATCATGTTCCGTCGATTTCAAAGAATTTAATTTCTGTTAAAAAAATTTGTGAAGATAATTGTGTATTTTTTGAATTTCATTCATCTTGTTTCTATGTGAAGGACTCCCGTACCAAGAAAACCCTTTTGCAAGGCCCTACTAGTCACAGCATGTATGTTTTTCCTCCAGTCCCATCTCCATATCAAGCTCACACTGGTTCCAGAGTCACCCCCTTTCTATGGCACGCTCGTTTGGGTCATCCTATCCTTCCATGCAATTAGTTCAAAGAATAATCTCACAGTTATCTCTCCCTGTGAAGTCCTCTCCAAACACTGAGTTATGTTCTTCATGCTATAAGGCCAAACTCCATCAACTACAGTATACATCTTCTCAATCTTGGACCGCTGCTCCACTCCAACTCTTGTTTGCTGACGTATGGGATCCTGCCCCCACTGTGTCTAGGGGTGGTTTTAGATATTAGCTTTCCTTTGTTGACGACTATAGTCGATTTACGTGGATTTTTCCATTAAAATGTAAATCTGATATAGATAATGTCTTTTTATCTTTCAAATGTCATGTTGAAAATTTACTTAATACAAAAATATGTGCCTTACAATCTGATTGGAGTGGCGAGTTTCGCTCTCTTAACATTGTGTTACAATCTTTTGGTATTGCTCATCACTTGTTTTGTCCTTATGCTCACTCTCAAAATGGCCCAGTTGAAAGGAAACACTGACATATTGTAGAAACTGGTCTTGCCCTTCTTGCACATTCCCTCTCTCCTAAAAAATATTGGTCCGATGCTTTCATTACTGTTGCCTACTTAATTAATCGGTTGCCAACATTTGTGTTAAATCATAAGTCTCCATTTGAAAAATTATGGAACAAACAATCAGATTACAGTTTCTTGAAAACATTTGGATGCCTCTGCTGGCCTAATCTCAAACCTTATAATAGACACAAAATGAATTGTCGATCCCTTCCTTGCGTTTTTCTTGGGTACAACCCAAATCATCATGGCTACTTATGTTATCACATCTCTACCTCCAGAATGTATGTGTCACGAGATGTTCTTTTTGATGAATGTGTCTTTCCGTTTAAACAGTCTCCATCAATTCCATCTCCTTCTTCACATACCACTCTACCCAACTCCTCATTTTATTTTCAGCCCGTTACCTCAACATTACCCAATCCCACCACCCCTCCTCCACCTAACAGCGCTGGCCCTATTACATCATCTATTAGGCCTACTTCTTCTTCACACAACATGCCTACTACTTCCACACCTGCCTGACCCATGTCATCACATATTACACATCCCGCTTCTCCCTCTCCTTCTTTTTCTCATTCTAACCCCATTTCCTCTTCCAGCCCAACATCATCTATCTCTAGGGCACCGTCTTCCTCATCGTCTCCATTCTCTTCGCGCTCTCCTGAATCTTCATCAACGTCTCCATCCCCACTTTCCCTTATCCATTCTATGCAAACAAGGTCAAAATCCAATCTTCACTTTCCAGAAATTTGAACTGACGACACCGTTGCTTGGCCGAAACCTCAGGCCCATGTCACCTCCACTGTGACTCCGAATGAACCTTCCTTTGTTACTGAAGCTTCAAAATACTTTGAATGGAGACAAGCAATGCAACTAGAGTTTGATGCCCTTCTATCCAACAATACCTGGACTCTTGTCCCTCTAACCTCTTCTCAGAATCTTGTGTGATGCCGATGGATCTTCAAAATGAAAAATCTATCTGATGGCTCTATCGAAAGGAGAAAAGCACGTCTTGTAGCCAAGGGCTACATCCAACTAGAGGGCTTGGACTACTATGAGACCTTCAGTCCTGTTGTCAAACCGACAATCATCAGGTTGGTTCTTTCCATTGCACTCTCTGCTAGCTGGCCGGTTCACCAATTAGATGTACAAAATGCTTTTTTACATGGCACGTTGGATGAAATTGTTTTTGTCACAACCAAGGGGTTTTGCACACCCTCAATTTCCCACATATGTCTACAAGCTCAATCGAGCATTTTATGGCCTTAAACAGGTCCCTCGTGTGTGGTATGCATGCCTGAGTCATAAATTGGTTGAGTTGGGATTTGTCATTTCCAAATTTGATACTTCATTGTTCATATACCAGCATCAATCTGTTGTTCTTTATTTTTTAGTCTATGTGGATGATGTAATCCTCACTGGTTTGGATATCTCAGCTCTTACTCAGCTTGTTCAATTGCTCAATGCTGAGTTTCCTTTAAAAGATCTTGGTAATCTTCACTGCTTCTTGGGAATTGAGTGTTGCAGAAATCCAAATGGGATGGTTCTATCCCAAAGAAAATATATTCTTGATTTATTGAACAAGACCAATATGGCTAATTGCAAACTTGTTGGGAACCCTATGTCTCCTTCCACTAAACTCTCTGCCTTTGACTTAACATCGATGGAGGATCCTTCTCTGTACAGGAGTGTGGTCAGTAGCTTACAGTATCTTCTCTTCACCAGACTTGATTTAGCTTTCTCAGTAAATCGGGTCTGTCAATTTATGCATGCCCCGTGTCTTTCTCATTGGCAATCTGTGAAGTGGATTTTAAGATATTGGAAACAGACACTGGATTATGGCTTGGTCCTCACCCCTTCTTGGTCTCATATTTTGGATGCCTTCTCGGATGTCGACTGGGCAGGCTGCCCAGACGACAGGAAATCTACCGATGGATATTGTTTATTCTACGGCAACAATCTAATATGCTGGAGTTCAAAAAAACAATAAACTATTGCTAGGTCCAGCATTGAGGCTGAATACAAGGCCTTAGCCCATGCCCCTTGTAAACTTATTTGGGTGCAATCTCTATTGTCTGAATTGGGTGTCTTCTTTTCAAAGTCTCCCATTCTTTATTGTGATAATTTGGGAGCAACTTAGTTATTTGTGAATCCTATGATGCATTTCCGGACAAAACATGTGGATCTTGATTACCATTTTGTCCGAGATCGTGTTCATAACAAGACTCTCCAAGTTTCTTTTTTTTCAAGCAAGGATCAAATATCAGATATTTTTATAAAGCCCTATCCATTACTAGATTCTGCACACGTAGATCGAGCTTCACAGTCATGCCAGGGCTGCTTGGCTCACAGGGGGATATTAGAAATATCAAGTCATCCATTTCAGCTGCAAAAGACAAGCCAGCACCTCCAGGACAACTTAACAAATAATACAGAATAGTCTAGAATATGTAGACGTGTCCATTCTGTTATTGTTAATATTCCTTGACATTTTGTGTATAAATAGATCCTCTTGTAAAGCACTATTTCATCAATGAAAACACAATAGCATTTCATCATTTTATTGTTATTTTGCTTATTAACAATCTACCATATTCTATTATTTTCTGCTTAAGACTTACTTTTTTTTTTTTTTTGGGTTTTTGGATTCTACCTAGTGCGAGTAACATGTTTGTCATAGTTAGAAGGTCCAATACTATATCATTGTATTTCAATCAATGCTATAATTTAACGTAGAATCTTGCCATAACTTGTTGGCCTCACTTAGGGTTGTTCATCCGGGTTTTGACCTGGGAACCCGGGTATACCCAAACGGGAACCTGGGTTTCAAAGCCGGACCAAAACCAGGACCAGGTTGGTCCGGGTCAGACCCAAGTGGATCCGGGTTTTTGAAACCCAAAAATCTGGGTTCCGAGTTGTACTCGGATTTATTTATTATTATTTTTTGTAAAGTTAAAGCCTTTATTTTATTTTATTTTTTTCTAAAAAGTCAAGTTCATGAAATTCATAATATTTGTATTCTAAAAGCTCAATTCGCAAAACACAAAAAAATTCAAACCATAATTATTTTTTATACCAAAGCCTTTATTTTTAATTTTTTTTTTAAAGAAGTCAAGTTGGAACGCATAATGTGTTCTAAATACTAAATGCATAAATTCATTCATGCATGCATCACAATGCAATCCATTACATATTATGTAACACCCTGGTTCCGCACGGGTCGGAGAGTTACTTCTTATCACTTAAACTCACATTTCAAGAAATTTCGATTCAACCTAATTTCTTCAATAGAACAAATTTTCCAAAATGCCAAGTCATCATAACACAATAAAATTTCTTAATAAAAATCGACAATACTCATAAAAACTTTCTATGCTTAATCCATTGTATTTAAATCATCTCACCCAATGCCTCATAATCTTGATACTCAGTTGAACCATCAAAATATCTGAAAAATATTGTGGAGATAAGGGATGAGTTATCAACAACTTAGTAAGCAAATAACTTATACTAGCATGTAAACATGAGCATTTATAAATTTCGGTATGCAGAACAAAAAATTTACTTTCAGAAAGCAAAAACAACATATTTCCTTTCAGAATGCATAAAAAAAAACTTGTTATAAAACATCAAAATGAAACTTTCAGAAAAAATTTCTTATTCAAAAATCCTTTGGCATATCATAAGCTGAGACATCATCTTCATATCATATCGAAGCATTGCATTGGAAAAAAAAATCATGTTTAACCATCGTGGTAGGGTTATAAACCACCATTATACCTGTGGCTGAGCTGTATACCGTGTTTTACCCCCGTGGTAGGGTTATAAACCACCATTATACCTGTGGCAGAGTCTTAACAGAAACAAAACAGAATATCATTGGAGTCAGATCATATTCAGATACAGAATTAGAAATTGATGTCAAGGTTTTTCAGATGCCACATCATATCAAAACAAAATATTAAATAGTTTCAGATCATTTCACATGTTTGAAATAAACAGAATCAAAACATCTTCATTTATTCATAGCAAAACTTTTAGATCTCATGCATTAGAACATCTCTATTTCGTGGAGACAAAACTTTCAAAAAGAAAGACTCATATTCGCTCTTTTTCAGATTAGAAATAGAATGTACAAAAATTAGCTTATGTCTACCCCAGTCATGACAAAAATACTCGTCTCTTTCTTACGAATCTCATGAGTAATGTAGGGCAAATAATTGAGGTTATTTTCACATTTCTTTTCAAAAACAAATATATCATGCACATTTTCATAAATCAACTCTAGTTCATTTTTTTTTTATGCAAAGTCTAGTATAGGAATCCTGCTTCCCTGAACTTCTTAGCTTATTAGAATTTCTCCACAGCGGTACTGAGCAAAAAATCAATCGTCATCTATAAAATTTGTCATGAAAACTCCCATAAATTTCAATCGAACACTTACTTCTATTCTTAAACTAGAAATACTAAATAACCTATTTTTCTATAAATCTAAATTCCTCAAAACCCTAAAATATCATCAAATCTCAAATACATAATTTTCACTCAATTTCTCCTGGACAAGACAAACTCTAAATTCTGTAGACCTTAAGACCAACAGTAATTTAAAAACTTGAACTATTTTCTGTCAAACCACTTTTTAGACTAATTTAAAAAATGAGTCGGAGTACGCTTAAAAAATCCAATAATTTTCTACAAAAAGACTGGCTCAACGTAAAAAAAAAAAAGGACAACCCATTGAAATATAACTTTTTAAAAGAAAAACCCTGATGCTTTGAATTAAAAATCAGAGGGTAAAAGTTGTACTTTTGTCAGAAAGTTTTTGTTAAATCTACGGCAAAACAACTCCTTCCCATTTTGAAACAATATCGAACTGCAAGGAGTGGTAAGACTAAGGCTTACTGAGGGGGAAGGACTAGGCACGATGGAGCTGGGTCTGGCCGGCGGTTGAGGGTGGTTAGTGCAGCAGCTCGTCGCTGAGGGAGAGAGAAAGTGATAAGAGAGAGACCAAGTGATGAGAGGAAGAGAGTCCGAAAGTGGTGAGAGAGATCGGAGAGGAGACTGTGGGCACGATGTGACCTTACCGAGTGAGAGCGACGGCTTGGGGTGGCGCGAGGTACCAGGCGGCACTTTCTGTGCCATGTGGTGGCGACGAGGTGGGGCTTAGCGATGTGGCTCACGGTGGGAAACAATTCCCCTATTTCGGTGGTATAAAAAAGATGTGGCTTTCGTGGGTTCACTATTGGGTCATGGTGGTGGCCTATGGTAGCGTTGTGGAGGAGGATGCAGCGGGTTGACCTCCTTGGGAAGTTGCAGTTTCCATGTGATGCTTGAGTAAAACCGTGAGGGTGCAGGCTGGTTGCGTGGTGAATGGTGGGGCTTTGGCTTCGATGATGGTCGCTAAACGTGGAGGAGCAAGGTGGTTCTCGTGGCTGGCTGTTGGGGAGCGTAGATGAGGGGGACGGTCGCTCAGGTTGGCTTTTGGCCATGTGTGGGTGCTGCGCGCCGTTGCTGATGGTTGAGGTTTCACATGGAGATAGAGGTTGGGCAGTGGGCTATCACATGACCGTGGTCTTGAGTGGATGAAAATCGGGCTGCGGTGGATGTTTTTGGGTCACGGCAAGGGAGTGCAACATGATTTGGGGGGGGGGAAGGGGTTGTGTTGTGGCTGGCGGCAGCAACACTTCTAGGCAGTTTCTCCATGCAGTAAAGGAATACAAGCATGAATATATAGGTGATTGAAAACAAAGAAAAACCTAGCGACGAGGGAAAGAGAGACGTATGTGCATGCGACTATGGGAGTGGAAATCGTGCGTGGTGGGGGTTAAAAAAAATTGACGTTGGTTCTCGGGTTGGGTTTTGAGGTGATCGAGTAGGGCCCATTTCCAGTATTTGGGCATGTCTTGGTTAATGTGAAAATAATAAATAGATTTTTCCTGAGTTTTAGGTCTCCAAGCAAGCTCTAAAATACTCTTACTATTCCCACAAATTTGTCAGCCCAATAAAAAGATTCCACCTAATCCAAAAATATTTAAAACTTTTCACTTAATAAGCAAGCCCAATAAATATTCGATACCCATCAAAAATAAAAAATTGGGCCTGGGTGTTACATATTACATTATTTGTTATTTATACATTACATTACAATATACAAAATTACAATATATGAATTGCAAAATCAATAACATGTCCATCAATGATTTAATCTTCACACCAAATAACAACTTCAAGTAATTGGACTGAGAGATCTTGCAAAACACACAAAGTTTTGAACAATGATTATATACAAGGATTAAGAAAAATCCCACTTAATAAATTAAAGATTAAGATGAGAATAGATTCTTATTTTTTTTCCAAATGCACCCACACTAACAAATATTTTTTAGAGTTTTCATTCAAATAGATATCCCTAGACAGCCAATTCTCTTAGCAAAATTAATAAACATGAACATAAAATAGAGTAGTACTCAACTATAAAAAAGCTATACATTCTCTCTGTCCTCACTCGCTTAACAATATGAATATCAAAATGCTTAATTCAGTAGTACTTCTGCTAGTATGTACTCAACTTTGTTTCATTGAAGCATGCAACAAAACCTGATTGAAGCACATCCTCTTTGTTTCATTGAAGCAAGCAATTTCAAACTTTTTTTTCAAGTATTTTTATACAAACTATAGTTCAAATAGTTGGAGTAGTACCATGACCCTGAAGAAATTGTTGCTGATCCCTAAAGTTGGCCTTAAAGTGGAGAAATCACCACCACATGTCATAAAGAATATGACCAATCATAGGTGAACAGATCATGCTCCCCCAGAAAAGAAAATAAAAAATCTTGCCCAACTTTCTAGTTTTTTATATTTCAGAAAACATATATGACCTACTAACTATCTTAATTAACCTTATAACAACATGGTGCATGGTGACCTGGTATATATTAAGCACTAACCACTTATAGTGCATGCCAAGATAAAACCGAAAGGCCATGCAAATCTCATCAACATTAATGTATATATAGTTTCCCTAGCAAAGATGATGACTACTCCAATTCATAAACTTAAAAAGCTTTAGATATTTAACAAGAAAATAAATGCATGAGGTTGAAACTTGTAATAGATATTTACAATTAAATATAGAAACGTGATTAAAGGACTAGCTACTTCACCAAAGATAATAAATCAGCTTGATGGAAACATGAAGTTTTAAAAAATGTAAGCTAATGCAGATCTTCCCACCTAAACGGAACTACCAGGTCAATGAACTAGAACATAGAAATGGGAATGGACCACAAGTGGGAGGCTACAACTTCTAAAGTCTGAAACTAGATTGAACCTGGCTTAACTCTCTAAAGTCTTTGCTTTTCCTAAAAATAATTTGGAACCCAAAGGCCCCAATTCTTTTTCGAAACTCCACCTAGAAACACAACTAACTTTTTAAAAATAATCTAGAAAAATCAAAGATACAACACCCTAAAAACCATTTCTTCCAAATCATAACAAATCTTCATTATATATATATATATATATATGTTTTTGGATATAACAGATCTAAACAAATCTAAACAGATATAAACAAATCTTCCAAATAATAATAACCCACAACCCTAGCATTTTGCAGTTAAACAGATCTAAACATATACTCCTCAAACATTCAAACAGATCTAACCCATAAAAATACTCCTCAAATATTCAAGCATTTAAAAAAAAAACCCAAAATCAACAAAGAGAGAACAAAACAGAGGGAAGAAAGAAAACATACTCAAACGGAAATACGTTCTAATATCTTGGATCTGAAGCTCAAGCACTTCCACCGTTCGACATCGCAGACAGTAGAGAGAGATAGAGTAGATGAGAGAGTGATTTCGGGAGGGGCTAGTGTATCGCAGATGCAGAGCAGAGAGAGAGAGAGAGAAAGCAGATGAGAGAGAGAGAGAGAGAGAGAGATTTCGGGAGGGGCTAGGGCATCGCAGAAGCAGAAGCAGAGCAAAGTGAGAGAAAGCATATGAGAGAAAGGAATCGGGGGGAGGGAGGCGTAGGGCATATCGACTCTGCAGAGCACAGAGAGAGAGAGAGAGAGAGAGAGATATGAGAGTTGAGACTTGAGAGTGTGATTCGAGGGGGTGGGGGGGGGGGCTAGGGCATCTCGGGGTAAGGTTGTAACAATGCCTTTTATATCTAAACTTGGGTACTGGGTTTGAAACTGGTACCAGGTGTCAAAAATCGCATTCGGGCCGGATAGGCCAAGGCTTTAAAAAGCGGGTACCGGCCCAGGGTTATTCCAGGCCGGAACCCATAACTAGAACCCGATTATCCGGGTTCTAGACTAAGCTGAGAAAAAACCCAGTCCGGATGAACAATCGTAGCCTCACTCATCGATCTACAATGAGGTCTTGTCTGATGCCTCCGAGGAGGTATTTTTATTGCCTTTGTGGCAGGCTTTTTTGGCTATTTGGCGTAGGTTGCCTTCTTTCCTCCTTGATAATCGCAAAGATGTCTTGTAGAGATCCGCCTCACTCGGTATTCTCGAGCAAGTGCTAACTTTCTTCCTGCTCAATTTTTCTAAGCAAGAAATTGGCCTTACTTGTTGATCTCAAGCCTTTTCTCCTCGATAATTATGAAGAGGTCTTGTAGAGATTGGCCTTGCTCGGTAATCTCAAACAAGTGTTTATTATTTTTTTCCTGCTTCGTAATTGCGAGCTAGAAACTAGCCTTGCTCTGTTATCTTGAGCAAGGACTTATTTCCTTCCTGCGTGGTAATCACGAGCTAGAAATTGGCCATGTTCGGTGATCCCAAGCAATGATTTATTTTCTCTTTTCTCGGTGATCGCAAGTAGCATCTTTTAGAAATTTCCCTTGTTTGGTAATTGAGAGTAAGGGCTTAGTTTATTTCCTCCTCAGTAATCACGAATAGGCTTGAAGAGACCAGCCTCACTTGAGCAAGGTCTGATTTCCCTTTTTCTCGGTAACCCCGAGTAAGAACATACTTTCTACTTGCTCGGTGATCCTTTGCTAGAGATCGACCTAGCTTGGTGATTCCGAGCAAGGGTTGATTTCACTTTCTTCCTGATTGGGGATCTCAAGCAGGGTCTTATGGAGATACGTCTTGCTTGGTAATCTTGAGCACAAGTTTATTTTCATCCTGCATATTTTCGAGAGACCATGATCAGTGATTCGAGCAAGGTTGAGACTGTTTATCGCAGCCTTCTTGATTTGCTCAGTACTAGTGAGCACATTTGCGAGTGAACTCGGTCGATGCCTAAATGGTTGGTCACAAAGATTTAGGAGGGTTGCCTAGCTATTAAGTGTTGAATAATAAACTTAACTTAGTAAATAGAGTTGTCTTTTGGTAGATTCATGAACTAGAGTGAAGGTTCATCTTGAAAGAACTAATTCATGTATTTGGGGATTCATGTATTTGGGGCATTCATGTACTTGGGTGTTCGTGTACTAGGGAAGTTCATGTATTAGAGTAAATGCTAGATGAATCTACAAGCCTATAAATACCCATGTATGAATTGGCACAAAGCAAGCTACTTGAGAATTAATTCAATTAGAGAGATTTTAGAAATAGTCTCTCATCTCTTCCCTCTAGAATAGAATATTTGTTTTTCTCCTCCAACAAACTGGTATCAGGGCTTCAATTTTCTAGATCCTGAAGATGGCCAACTCGTCGTTTCTGTTTCAATTTCCACATTTGACGAAGGAGAATTATGAGAATTGGTGCATTCGAATGAAGGCTTTGCTTGGATCTCAAGATGCTTGGGAGATTGTAGAGAAAGGCTATGAGGAGCCTAGAGATGAAGCTTCGTTGAGTCTTAATCAAAACGAGGCTCTACAAAGGTTACGGAAGAAGGATGAACAAGCTCTCATGCTCATCCATCAATATTTGGATGAAACAATGTTCGAGAGAGTGGCCAATGCCACTACTTCCAAGCAAGCATGGGAGATCTTACAAAACTGTTAATAAAGTGAAAAAGGTGCGGCTCCAAATGCTACGAGGTGAGTTCGAAGTCCTTCGTATGCAAGAATTGTTCAAATGAGGAGATATGGAGAAAAGCTGGAGGATGTCCGGGTGGTTGAGAAGATTCTTCGCTCATTTCATTCAAAGTTTGATTATATTGTGGTGGCTGTTGAAGAGTCGAAAGACTTGGAGATGATGACGATTGATCAACTCATGGGATCTCTCCAAGCCCATGAATAGAGACTCAAGAAGAAGAAGGAAGAACCTATTGAGCAGGTTCTCGCCACAAAGCTCTCTGTAAAAGAGAATGAATGAGTCATAATAAAAGTCAATGAGGAAGAGGACAATGAAGAGGAAGAGGATGAGGACGAGGAAGAGGCGGACAAAACAATCAAAATGGCAACCATGAAGAGAGAGGTCAATCCTCAAGAGGTCATGCAAGAGGAAATTACTCAAGACAGAATGGTCGACAATATGACAAGTCCAAAATCAAATGCTACAATTGTCAGAAGTATGGCTACTATGCTTCGGAGTGCTGGAGTTCTCCTAGCAAGTTGAAGAGAAGGCGAATCACATTGAAAATGAGGAAGCGGAGCCCACTTTGCTACTAGCCTACAAAGGAGAAGAAACTAGCAAATCAAATTTGTGGTATATTAATAATGCTTCAAGGAATCATATGTGCGAAGACAAAAACAAGTTCGTGGAGTTTGACGAATCAGTGAGCTGGAATGTGACTTTTGAAGATTTATCAAAAGTTTCCATCAAAGGGAGAGGTACGATTCTAATTTGGTTAAAAATGGGAGCCATCAATTTATGTCAAATGTTTATTATGGTCCAAGTATGAAAATCAACATTTTGAGTTTGGGGTAACTCTTGGAAAAAGACTATGAGATTGAAATGAAAAATTGTCGTATTTTTCTAAGAGATGAGAAGAAGAATTTGATTGCTAAAGTGTCCATGACAAGCAACAAGATGTTTTTGCTTGATATTCAAATTGATGTGGCTAAGTGCCTCAAAGCTTGTGTGAAAGATACATCTTGGCTTTGGCATTTGAGGCTTGGGCATGTGAATTTTAGTGGATTGAAATTGTTTGCTCAAAAGGAGATGGTGAAAGGTTTGCCACCTATTGATCAATCCAATCAACTTTGCGAAGGGTGTCTTGTTGGCAAACAATTCCGGAAGAGCTTTCCAAAAGAATCATTTACAAGAGCAAGTGAGCTGCTCCAACTTGTTCACACCGATGTTTGTGGACCAATCAAGCCTTCTTCATTTGGTAAAAATCGATACTTCCTCCTCTTTATTGATGACTTTAGTAGAAAAACATGGGTATATTTTTTGAAAGAAAAATTTGAAGTGTTTGGTGCTTTTAAAAAATTCAAAGCACTTGTTGAAAAACAAAGTGACTATGAGATTAAGTCTTTGAGATCAGATAGAGGGGATGAGTTTACATCTAATGAATTTAATGATTTTTGTGAAGCACATGAGATTCATCGGGCTTTGATGGTTCCGAGATCACCTCAACAAAACGATGCGGTTGAAAGAAAGAACAGAACGATTCTCAATATGGCTCGAAGCATGTTGAAAACGAAGATGATACCTAAAGAGTTTTGGGCAGAAGTGGTTGATTGTGTTGTTTACTTATCAAATTGTTGTCCTACAAGAAGTGTAGAGAACTCAATTCTCCAAGAAGCATGGAGTGGAAGAAAGCCAAGTGTTTTCCATCTGGGAGTTTTCGAAAGTATTGGCTATGTGTATGTGCCTGATCAATAAAGATCCAACCTTGATGATAAAAGCAAGAAGCACATCTTCATCGGCTATGATCAAAGGTCCAAAAGCTACAAGCTTTATAATCTAAGCACTACGAAGATGATGGTTAGTAGAGATGTGAAATTTGACAAAGAAGGTTAGTGGGATTGGAGTAATCAAGAAAATGAAAGATATGATTTCTTTCCCTTCCTTGAAGATGAAGATCAAGGAAATGATGTACAAGAACTCATGACACCTCCTCAATCACCAACAATTCCTAGTACTCCTTCATCATCTTCTTATGAAGGAAGTTCTAGTGAAAGGCAATCCCGAATAAGAAGTCTCTAAGATCTTTATGAGGTAACATAAAATTTAAGTGATGATCTAACTCTTTTTTATCCCTTTGCCGATTGTGAACCAATAGGTTTTGAAGAAGCGGTACAAGAGAAAAGGTGGGGAATTTCCATAGATGAGGAGATCAAATCAATCAAGAAGAAAGATACTTGGGAATTGGCGACTTTACCATAGGGATGAAAACCCACTGGTGTGAAATTGATTTTCAAATTAAAGAAGAATGCAAAGGGAGAAGTAGAAAGATTCAAGGAATGACTAGTGGCCAAGGGATATAGCCAACATCTCAGTATTGATTATGGAGAAGTCTTTGCTCCCGTTGTACGATTAGAGACGATCTGAATGATTATTTCTCTTGCAACTCAAAAGAAGTGGATGATTTATCATATGGATGTCAAATCAACTTTTTTGAATGGAATCCTTGAGGAAGAAGTTTATGTAGAGCAACCTATGGGTTATGTGGTCAAAGAGTAAGAAGATAAAGTGCTGAAGTTAAAGAAAGCCTTGTACGGCTTAAAACAAGCTCCAAGGGCATGAAATAGTCGAATTGACAAATATTCTCAAGAGAATGGGTTCACCAAGTGCCCGCATGAATATGCTCTCTATGCTAAGGTGCGTGAAAATAGAGATATTTTGCTTGTTTGCATATATGTTGATGATTTAATTTTTACTAGAAGCAATTCAAGCAAGTTTGGAGAATTCAAGAAAGCTATGATGAGAGAATTTGAAATGACTGATTTTGGTCTCATGTATTATTATCTTGCCATTGAGATCAAACAAATGAATGACGTAATTTTTATCTCTCAAGAAGGTTTGCAAGGGAAATTCTGAAAAGATTCAAGATGGAAGATTTTCAATCCTTGAGCACCCCAGTTGAATGTGGAGTGAAATTGTCCAAGCATGAAGACGAAGAGAAGGTAGACCCCACAATATTCAAGAGTCTTGTTGGAAGTTTGAGATACTTGACTTGCACAAGACCTGATATACTTTATGGAGTTGGACTTGTTAGCCGATATATGGAGTCACCAAGCATAATGCATTTTAAAGCGGCTAAGAGGATTCTACGTTATCTAAAAGGTACTATTGATTACGGACTTCTTTATTCATTTATGAATAAATTTAAGCTTGTAGGGTATAGTGATAGTGATTGGACCAGAGTCTTGGATGACTGGAAGAGCACTACTGGTTTTATGTTTAATTTGGGAAATACAAAATTTACTTGGAGTTCTAAGAAGCAACCAATTGTGACACTTTCCACATGAGAAGCTGAATATATTGCTGTGACACCTTGTGTTTGTCATGCAATTTGGCTGAGAAGGTTATTGAAGGAGCTACTCATGCCACAAGAGGAAGCCACAGAGATTTTTGTTGACAACAAGTAGGCACTTGCAATTGCGAAAAATCTGGTCTTTCATGATAGAAGCAAGCATATTGGCACAAGATTTCATTTTCTTCAAGAATGCATTGTCAAGAATGAAGTACAAGTCAAGTTTGTGAAGACCCATAATCAAGTTGCAGATGTTTTTACAAAGCCTCTCAAGTATGATCCTTTTAACAAGTTGCAAATGTTGCTCGGAGTTACCAAGACTTAAGTTTAAAGGTGGATCTTGAATAATAAACATAATTAATTAGTAAATAGAGTTGTCTTTTGGTAGATTCATGAACTAGAGTGAAGGTTCATCTTGAAAGAACTAATTCATGTATTTGGTGATTTATGTATTTGGGGTATTCATGTACTTGAGTGTTCGTGTACTAGGGAAGTTCATGTATTAGAGTAAATGATAGATGAATCTACAAGCCTATAAATACCCATATATGCATTGGCACGAAGCAAGCCACTTGAGAAGTAATTCAATTAGAGAAATTTCAGAAATAGTCTATCTTCTCTTCCCTCTAGAATAAAATATTTGTTTTTCTCCTCCAACATTAAGCTGTAACTTGGAACATCTAATAGGGATGAAATGCTTGAACAAAGAATATAACCTTGCCATTGTATTGCTTAGGAATAGAAATTTGCTAGGAAATAGACCATAACTTTGTTCGAATTTGTGATATGTGTAGGAACCAAGGGGGAGCTTCTTGACAGTCGCTTCTATGGAGCTACAATGCTCATACCGAGAATGTTTGTAAACTCATAATGAAATAAGCAGTGTATAATGTTCGTGTTGAGAATGTTTGCAAACTCTGATCTTGAACTTTTATATAGCTCGGTATTTATCGAGCTTGCTCGAACTTGGGACGTAACTCATTATGTTTGTATCTGAATGACTGGTGCACTAATGTGGAAAACTAGATCTCCATTTCTCTATAGTGAAACCGTGGTGGCAAATGAACTTTGTTGCTTAGTTTGCATGCTCAAGAGCTTGAAAAGTTGGCTCCTATGCTCGGCATGTAGATGTGTGCTCAGAGAGGGCTCCTCTCCAATGTCTATGTAAAAGCTACTAGCTCTGTCGGCAAGCAGTAGAAAATATAGCTCGGAAATGGCTTTGCTTCACTTCTTGATCAGAATATCTTTGATTTGACTTGTTAGTTGGGAGGGGGCACTCTGGCCATGGTGGTCGGGTAGCTGAACAACTTTTAGACAGAAAATGCTAGGAGTGTTGTTGTTGAGTTGTATGTGTTGATGAATAATCTCACATTGTTTGTGGACAAGATCTTGGACATGTTTATAAGGAATGAAAAATCCTCTCTTGTTAAACCGGTTTTATAAGATGAGTTAGGCCCATGAATTTCTATATGGTATCAAAGCAGGCTAACCTATGACCGATGATGGGCTCCAACGACCTACCCATTATGATGGTACATGAAATACTAGCCCACACGTGAGAGGGCGTATTGAGAAGTCTCACACGGTTTAGGAATAAACTCATCATGGTCTTTATAAGGAGTCACCTCAGTCCTCCTATTAGGCTTTTTATGGAAAGAAATGAGTGTTTCTATATGGTATTAGAACATGCTAACCTATGACTGATAATGAGCTTCTGCAACCGACCCACAATGATAGTACCGGAAATACCAGCCCACACATGAGGGGGCTTATTAAGAAGTCCCACTTGGCTTAGGAACAAACTCATCCTGATCTTTATAAGGAGTTCCCCCACTCCTCTTATTAAGCCTTTTATGGGGAGAAATGAGTGTTTCTATTGTTTGGACAACACCCTTCACACGTAGCTTTTATAGGTTCAAGTTTGGCATGATGCTTAGTCAACACTGTTGACATACTGACTGTTGCCGTGGGACATGGTAGAAATGTTGTGCTTGCTTTACTAAAATCCATCAATGTAAGTTTATCTACCAATATATATAAAACTGTTTGAGAAAAACATGTCTTGAGTTGTGGTTGGGAGTGTAATTGCACATACACATAGGGACTTAATATAATTCTCCATAATTCAATAAAATCAGTGGCCTTGTTGGAATGTGTGTCCTAACTATTAGTTTTACGAAGCCATGTGCAGGGATGAACCTACTTGGCAAAATACGCTAAGTTATTAGCTTGTAGGGATGAATCGAACTAGCTAGATGTTAGACTCTTAACGCATATGAAGCTAGATATACATTACAAGAAAACTGCTTATTTGTAGTCAGTTATTTTTTGCGAAAATGATTATTTTCTACAAAAATGAATCTGTTTTCATCACAAATTGTCATTCTTGTCATAAATAATCCCTCACAAATGTTCATTTTTTTTAGTGTATATATATAGGATATATCTTTGGTTGGAAGTGGAAGTTTGCTCAGGCCAAAAATCTCGAGAACACTTTTATGTTATCTTCATTTTTCCGCCCTACTGTATTTCCCCACCCCATCTTAATTTTTCCCTCCTATCTTCAGTTTCAGCCTTAGGACCTTTTTTCCATTCTATTGCATTTTTTTGCCCCCTTTTCATTTTTCCATTTTATCTTCATTTTCCACCTCAAGACCTTTTTCGGCTCTATAATTTACCTCCAATCACTTATCACAAGTGGCTGATCAAGGAACTAGCTAGTGAGCTATATTTTAGGTTGGTGTATGCTGAATGAGCATACTTCCGAGCAACTACTGTTACAGTGCGATCATGGGAAGATCTTGGGAATAAGTGTAACTAGAAATTCAGTTTTGTCATAGGTTGAAAATATTCTACTATTTTTTGAAAAATCATCCATAAGAGCATAAATCACTGTATACTTTGTGGATAATGTGTGAGGGAAAAAGTTGCCACTTCTTACTGGCACTACAACAGAAACTACAATTTCCCATGAACGAGTTTTGTGGCAAAAAGCGGACTTTTTGTGAGAAAAATCATATTCCCACAAAATTTTGTTGTGGGAAGCTCGTAGGATAAAACTCTTTGGAAAAAGTATTATAGCCCACGAAAGGTTTAAATCGTTACCAATACTTATCTTCTCCCACGACACTTCTTGCGGCAAGAGCCAATGAAGTTCGTCGCAAAAGCACGTCCATTTTCGTTTAAGCTCGTGGGAATAGGAGCAATTACCGCGAGAGGTGTTGGTGGGTATTAGTATTACCCACTAGAACATTTGGTGGAAAAAGCTTCTTCCGGCAAAAAAAAAGTATTTGCTGCGAGTTGTTTTCGTGGGAAATGCTAAAAGAATTCAGAAAAAAAAAAAAAAAAATTGTGAAAGCAAAAAATGATCCTAAAAAATTGTCTAACATATGCTAAAAAATTATATACAAACCTTGGAGATTAAAATTGACACCAATACCAATTTCAAAAAAAGAACTAAAATTAGAAAAACTCCTAATAAAAACCCAATAACAATAAAGAGTTAGTGCTTCGGCATTAATAAGAACAGTCACGTGGGAAAAGAACTATTTCAGATTTCTATTTCTAGAACTATTTACCTCAGTTCTTCCATCACGAAAACAACCACAAGTGGAAAACCAAAAATCACAACAAAATCACAAATCAAAATAGAGAAAGAACTTGATATGAGGAAAATAGAAAACTCACAATGCATGCAGGTTCTTCTTGCTTTTTCAGAATTTTTTTTTAAAAAAAAGCAAGTAAATGATACTGAGACAAAAATACTCAAAAGAAATAGTCTAATACCATAAAAAAAAAAAAAGAACTTTTGGTACTTTCGCCCTTTCAGGTTTTGGATGATCACTGCCATTTAGAATGAAGAAATATCAGTACTCTACCAAAACTTGTTTAATAATAGAAAACATTTTATATTCTAAAGATTGAGTACGTAATTTGTCACAATAGAAGAACATAATATGAAAGCAAGGATTTCTTGCATGTCTAAATGCAGCCAAACAAACACAACTTTCAAGTTGTATATGATAAATAAAATTAACACTAGCACTTTCCTTCTATCAACTTATAAGTTCCTTCGCCTAGCCACATTCCTGTCACAACAGCATCTCCAACCAGTTAAATTCCAATCAAGTCAAGACTTAATACTGACCATGGTTTCCCAGTGGGTGTCCAAACAGACATTGAAATGTTTCAAATTTCTTAAGCTGAAATTTATATGGTACCACTTGACCCATGTTTCTCTTCAATCTAAAAATTTCATGACATAATTCTTAAAACCAACAGAAGCAATTAGTTATAAAAAACCAATACTAATATAACCCAATTTTTCTCATATTTAAAAATTATATTGGTTATGTAATGTGCAGTTTTTTTTCATGTCTTTATTGATAATTTTTAATTTTAGGATGGGACTTTAATTAAAATTTTATACAATCTGGATTGTAGCTTTTATTGGTCACTTACCCTCTTTGGGTTTACAGAACTTTTTACTAATGAGTTTAGATTATATGGGAGTAATGAAATAATTGAACGTACGGTACTAAAGTTTAGTTATTTTTGTTTTAGTGTAAATGATGGGAGAATTGTTCTTGATGTTGGGCAGCATTTTATAACTATAGTATGAATTTGTAGTTACTACTTATTTAGAGTTTACAGGAAATTTAGAATAGGACTATTGGTTGTGTGATGAGCAGAATGATATTTTGTTCATATTAAATGCTGGTGATCATAAGAATGAAATATTTAACGTAAGTTCTTAAGTGAAGTTTTGTTTTATGCCATTAACTAATTAATTCTTTCACAATGCTTAAAAAGCATCCAATAAATCCCATACATAAAACTTTTTTTCCAAGACACAATAGAAAGCTAGCTAACATTTGGCGGATTTCATTCATGCGCGCATGAATTACTTGTCCCTATTTTTAATTTTATTTGATTGCTCAGATAAATTCTTTCTCATAAAAGACTAAAGGCAGTTTTATGATCTGATAAATTTATTGCATTATCCACAAAAAATAAAAAAACACCCTGGATTATTCCTCTTGTCCTAAAAAAGGAGCACATAAATTAAGAAAAAAGTTTTGATAAAATAATAGGAAAAAGCAATGAGAATCTTTTTAATTTTTTTTTTTACATTTCTCAAGCATGCTTGTAGAAACATCAATTCATTTAGAAATAATTTCTGGGTTCTCCCCGGTAGAGGTTTAAAAAAAGGTTCTAATTAGCTATGCCATCTCTCATCAATTCAAAGTTTTGATTTATCATGCATGTTTTACATGCTGATATTGACATCAATATTGACATGGCTTCATCAAAAGAACATCATAGTTCTCTTAATGTCAATCTTTCTATCGTTGATTCACAAATAAATTCATCATCAAGCAATGTAATACATTCTGATAATTTTAACAATTCTATGGATTTGCTGGATCCTAAATTAGCAAATACATGTATATAAAGAACAGACAACTATGGTCAGCGTGTGATTCATCAGGTTTATTAGTTGTAGTTTCTTTTCTATGGTAGTTATTCATAAAGCCTTTTGTTCTTCTGATCGAAAATTGGGAACATTTTACTCGATAGGCTACTTTTGTTGTTCATGGAGAAACAAGCTTTTAAGCAACCATGTCAACATCTTGTCAAAGTAAGCGATACAAAGAATTAAATAGTTCTTTTCATTTTGTCTTTGCCATTTGGTAATCTTCCAATAATGTTCTTAGTTAGACCATTTAAACACTTTTAAGAATTTTCCTCTATTCTTTGTTGCGTGTTTGTTTTATGCCATGGGTTAGGGGCATCACAGATCCACTCGTTTTAGGCAAATATTACAAATCTTACCAGCTCAGGCGGATTTTCTGCCATCTATGCCATGTTGTAGATATTGTAGAGTAAAGAGTTTTTATTATGAAATAAACGGTTGCAGGTGATTTGGCGGCATCTGGTCCATTATCTTCACATGATGAACAAATCCTACGCAACCTGGGTGTGCCTCAGCCAGCAAAATTGTTCCATTGACATCATTTGGTTGCTTGGACGAGACCTCCTACTAGCTGGATGAAATTAAACTGTGATGGGAGTTGCTGTGGAAATTCGGGGAGCAGCGGAGTTGGGGGAGTGATAAGGGATAATTTTGGCATGGTCCAAGGGGCCTTCTTCACTCACTTTGGGTATGGTACTAATAATGAAGCTGAATTAAGAGCCATTCGAGAATGTGTGGTTTTGTGTAAACAGCTTAATATCTTTAATGTGGTCATTGGGAGTGATTCTAAATTGGTGGTGGACTGGCTCATTCAGGGTCGTTGTTCAATTTGGTACTTGTGAAATTTTTGGGATGATTTACTTAATGAGCTTTACGGGGTTAATTACATGGTGGGTCATCAATTTCATGAAAGAAACCAAGCGGCGGATTTTCTTGCAAGAGAAGGTGAGGAAGGGAGGTCCATTTGTTATGTAGGTGATCATAATTTGCCAAGAGGGGAATTGTTTGGATTGATAAGACGAGACTGCAAAGTTTTCGACCATAGTTATTTAGTTTCCTATTATTGGTTGGTTTATTGATTTAGGCTATTTGGTTTATTGGTTGGTTTTGTAATGTTCGTATTCCTCTGCCTTAAGCAAGGGCTTTTAATAAATTGAGGGGATATTTCCCTGTTTAAAAAAATAAAAAAAAATAAATAAATAAATTCATGAAATGAAATGAACGGTTCTTGTTGTACTAATAGAACAATTTCTTTAGTTACAAATGATGTTCCTGACCAACTTTAACATCTGTTCACTTCCAACACAGCTGACTTTACCAAAAGATCAATAGATCAATATAAGATTGGTGACTTGTCAAACTTGGAAAATCAAAAGATCAATATAAGATCAAATCTTGGTTTAGATCAATGTGTATTTAATTTCCCTACATTATCATAAGTTGCAGTAATTTGGGTTGAAAATGATGATTTAGATAAGTTGACAGGAAGAGACACTGTTGTTTCTAGTCATATAGTTCAATATTATTTTAGCTGCTATGATCCACTTCAATATCCATTATTGTTTCCTTTTGGTAATACTGGTTGGCACCAATGCATACAAAGGATAAACAAACGAACCACATTAGTAAATAATGAAACAACTCGATTAGTTAATCATCAACAATCAATGTCAGTAGACGAATTGCTCAGAAAAGAACAACGAGGTTAGAATAATTTTTCCATATGACATTTTATGCTCAGGTGTTAAATGTACAATTTTGTAATATTTTTTCGTTCATTTTTTGTAGTACTAAACAAAAAAAGAAAATATCCAATTGTTTCATACTGTGGATATTATTGTTACAAGTTACAAATCAGAAAATGTCAGATCTATTCTATTATCGTTTGGTTGTTTGTTGCAACAATTTGTAATTCATATGTATGTTAAGATTGCAAGATCAAAGTTGGATTATTTCCATTCTAAGCAATAACAGATTTGATCAGAGATATATCAAGGCATTGTTGATAGCATTTCACTTGGAGAAACACAGAGATATATCAAGGCAAATTCATCAACGACACAACTGAACACAATTATGTGGGAAATACTTGTGTTTGAATTAATTTGTGATAGACTATATATTGGATCTCTATTAACAGTCTTTTGCTAATTTTCTTTCATATTATTTTCAGAATCTCATGCTGGAGAGATTGAATGAGAAAGATTCTGAGGAGGACGTTGATGAAGCAGCGGCTGAAATTTTCAAAGACGTGTTAGGGTTCAAATCTGGATACGCATCAGGGATGGGGCACATGGTCATTCCTGAACCTTCGCCTTCAATGAAGAAGAACAAAACTTTTATGCGTCTAGCGGAGGAGAACGAATGGAACAAAAGTGATGCAGAAATGTATAAGAGTAAAATAGAACAGATGATGGCTGATATTGTAGATATGAAGAGGAATTTTGATGAGTATGAGAAAGTCATGAACTTTCAGGTATCTGAGTTGGAGGGAAATACTGAGTCTCGTAGAGAGACTCAGCAGGACACTTAGGCGGCCCAAGTCCAGCAGTAATTTTTGTAGACTTTTTTTGTGGATGTTTTTTGTGGATGGTAACAATCCAAAGGCCATAGTGGTTTGTAGAAAAGGAATATATGTATCTACAAACATTGCTGCCCATATTGTTAGGTTGGGTATGTTAGACCCAGTGCAGGAAAATTAACAAGTGTTTTGGTTTTCCATTTCCTAGTGTTTTGTAAGCAAATATTGGAGATGTTAGTAGTCTCCCTTGATTGTCTTGCCGCTTCAGAGACTTGTGGTTACAAAGGGGTAATTATTGGCTATAATTTGTGCATTTAATTAATGGTTTGTAGACTGTGTATATATTAAACCAGACTTCATTGGCTAATATTAGTGTTGCTTTCATTGTATGCAGGTTTAAGCTCTCTCAAAACTTAGGTATAAATTTGATGGAAGGATAGAACAACAGTTGGTGGAGATGAAGAGGGTTTCAAGAAGCTGGCAAAATTTGCACTACATAGCAGTAAGTGTAAAGTTTCCAGCCCGTTTGCTTTTATTCAAGCTAATTGTGCAAATACATGATGGATGAAAAAAAACATGGACAAAACAAGGTTGGTTGGCACATTCACGATATTGTTAATTTGCATAATGCAGTTTGGTTCTTGTGTTTGAATATGGAATAGAGTGGCTTTTACATTTATGCGCTTGCCCTCACTATGCCATTCCAATTAGGGTATATCTTCATACTATTCAATTATTTCATTTCTCCTTTCTTCCAACCAAGTATTGCACTCATTTCCAGTTTCAGTTTTTCTAGTGATTGTTTTGCCATTGAGCTATGAAAAAGGGTAATATTCTCTGTGGGTATTTTTTTATGATAACGTTATTCTGTACCTAACATAAGCCTTGACCCAACCATCTTAAAACCTAGAAGGAGTGATGCATAAATCAAGCAATGGTTGAAAAGAAGATATTATTTTTAACACACACTTTAGTGTTTGAATAACCATGAGGCAACTAGAATGAAGGTAATATTCCGATGACATAAAAAAACCTATTCTGTACTTCTGGCTAGGAATACTTAGACAAATTAATTTTGGGGCTAGTTATGATTGATCTACATCATAACATAATAGGATTTGGGTGTATGCCTTTTTGGGATCTAGACTGAAAATGGATGGGCAGTACTTTCCTAGATGATGTTATTTTCTTCAAGCATGCTCTTATTCTTATAACTGTAAGCATTTTTTTTTTGGAATGATCCTTTTATTTATGTATTTGCTCTGCTGTCTTTGATTTCCCGGTGGTCTAAAAGTGAAAAACTGCCCCTTTCCCCCAACCAGAATTTTCTTGTTGCTTTCTCTTGCCTCTCTTTTCATCTGTTTATACATAGACTTGTGGATCGAGTTGCCTAGGCTAGTGAAGAATCTTAATACCAAGCTTGTAATTAGTATGGTTGTATTGATGCTTTGTAGCTAAATTTGGTAGTTTCTGGTGGTTATACTCACAAACATATTAGTTCCTACTCTGGGACTGAAAGATTAATGGTGGTTAGCTTATCCAAAAAAAAAAAAAAAAGGGGTCCTGGTGTGCTAGCCATGATAAGTTGTGTATTTATCATTTGCTCATTTAAATTTCAGTACTAGATTTTATGAATTGAGGGTTTTTTTTTTTTAGTAACTATTGTTTAACCTTGTTGAATATTGTGAAGGATTATAACTACACAAAAAGGGGATCTATATGTATCGAGTGTTAGATCATTTGTTAGAAATATGGCTTAACTGCTTGTACTAGTCCAAATCTCATATTTCAAGTCTTAAAGGTATAATAGAGGATCCAATCTCTCCAGGCAGGGAGCACTATTCCAGAATGGACACAAACCTCAGCTCATCAGCATTAGTACTGCAACATGTGTTTACTGCAGATTTGTAATTCCATCCTGTACTTGGGTTCTATTTGCAAACATACTTGTATTTTGATGGCCTATGTTGATTGGTTAACCTAGTGGACAGATTTGTAAATTACAATATTAATTATGTATATATACATAATAGTTGTCGGTAATCTGAATTTTTTGTTTGATAAGTTTGAAATATGTTGTTGCTTATATTTTTTGATGGATTATTGTGTTGAAAGAGGTTCAATACAGGCCTGTTTGTGGGATTAATTGTTGTGATAGTGTTGATTTTTGGTTGGATTCATTGTTTTCAGATCTGATTGGTAGGAAAATCTTTTTTTTTTTTCCCTAGTTGCAGACACTGGTGAGAACAAACTTTTCCAGAAGAGTTAATTTGGTCACAAATAATCTTTTCTCACCATCGTATTTCACACAAATAATATTCCTGTGAAATGCATCTTAAGCAGATGATTTTTAGACCAAGAGATTGTAGTGGAAATTGTAAATCCCATGAACAAATTGGTGGGTAAAACGCAAAAACCCATCTTTTGCCACAAATTAATTTTGGTGGAAAAAAATTGAACCAATTTGTTACAAATGAGCTTCACCGGAAACCACTATTTACAATCAAGCAATTGGTAGGAAAATGTTATTTTCCGACCAATTGATTGTAGTGGAAAGTATAGTTTCCACCAGATTTTATCTTCCAGATTATTCTTTTCCCATGAACAAATTGGTGGATAAAATGCAAAAGCTCATCTTTTGCCACAAATTAATTACCGTGAAAAAAAGTTGAATCAATTTGTTACAAATGAGCTTCGCCGGAAAAAACTATTTACAATCAAGGAATTGGGAGGAAAATGTCTTTTTCCGACCAATTGATTGTAGTGGAAAGTATAATTTCCACCAAATTTTATTTTCAGGATTCTTCTATTCCCATTAATAAATTGGTGGGTAAAATGTAAAAGACTCATCTTTTGCCATGAACAAAATTCGTGGATATAATAGTGTTGCCACGAAATTATTTCATGGATAAACGGATTATTACCGACCACGAGGTCATGTTAGTGGACCTATTTGCCACAAAATTAAAATGATTTATCCACTGTGAAGGTCGTCGCAAAAAATCGGGCTTTTCCCATGAACTGAAAATTTGGTGGAAAATTTATTTTTCCCCACCGGTTATATGCCACGAGTGTCCCACGGATCAAATTGGTGGGAAAAAAATGATTTCCCACCAATTTGATATTTTTCCCGACCACAGTCCCTCTTGGAAAAAAATGAGATTTCTTGTAATGATCATTACAAAATAAACAATAATGAATCAACTATACAACCACACTATCTTATTAACTTTTTTTGTAATATAAGTACTGCATGACCACACACCTACACCAGCTTGTTCTCCCCCCACACAACTACACCAGAAGCTATGATATGTATGAGATTATTTAATCCATGTAAAGCCAAAAATGATAGAGAAAACCCAAGAGATCCACCAAGATTTTAATTTTTCCTTCAATCAGTAGATGACATGAGTAGTAGGAGAAGAGTTGCCCTGCTTTAAACTAATACAACCTACATACCATAAAACATGTACAAATTCCTGTAAAAACAAGAATAGTTTCAGGAAAACTCAAGTTATCATTTCTATAACAAGCATTTGTGAAGTGACTAATCACAAAAAGTGGATTATCAAATAAGAGGTTAACAATTGGCAACTTATAAAATGAATGAGCAGTTTAGCAACCAATTTGGGATCCATCACAAAATGTAGATATAGTATGGAGAAGATTTTTACTTGGTCCCCCTGCTGTCGCCGGTATAAATTTCCACAGTCTACAACACTATGGCTCCATTACCTCCATAGACCACCAACCTCTAATTGAAATACAAAAGTATCTTATAACAATGTCTTTGCATTTCTGGTTGCTATGGGACAATGAAGAATACATATTCTCCACCAAGATGAGAAAGCACGTGAAAGGAGTGAAAGAGCCCAAACCAGCATGCATATTTCTAACATTGCAGTAGGACCCTCCTAACTCTTTATTTTAAAAAAATAATTTCATTTAGTACAATAACAATAAACAAGATTAAAGAAGAAAGTGGGCTGTTTGTCACCACTTCATAAGTGGCCTTGAATCTAAGACCTCCCCCCACATAAATATGAGTAAAAACACTGTCAAATGTATATGATATTTATTTGGCATATAGATTATGTATCAAGTATGCAGTATAGCTGCAATTGAACCAGCAAAGATGAGATAGCGAGAGAGAAAGAGGAACAGAGATAGAAGAAAAAAGTGGGCGGAGGGTTAGAAGCATTAGGGTTAGGGCTTGGCTTTTTTGGAAATGGGGAAAAGGAACAGAGCGAGAGAGAAAGAGGAGCAGAGTGCGAAAGAGAGGAAAAAAAAGGTCTGTCTATTTTGATTCGAAACTTTTTGCAGTGAGAACAGTCGTCGTAAAAGTACTATAAATTGTTGCAATTAGTCATATGCTACCAATTTATTTCCTGCAGTCATATTTCTGGTGACCAAAATTGACGAAAATATATTTCTCGCGATGACATATTTAGTCGTTGAGATTTTTGCAACCCAACAATCCAAAATGAGTTGTTTTGCATCAATTTCATTTCCGGCAATAAAATAAAAAAATGACTTTTTTCATTGCAATTTTTCGGAAGGTTTCCACCCAAACAGTGGAAGTGGGCTTTTTGTTACTATTTTTAGTCGGCACAAATAAATGTAGCCGCGAAAACTACTTTATCTTGTAGTGTGTATGGTGTATGGTGTTTAAAGACGAGTAGCATAACCTATAATGGAAATCATGTATCCACCATGTAGGAAAACTTACCTGCCTTTCTTTTGTATTGTATCCATCTTAAATAGAGATTACAAGTGTGAGTAACGGTTATGAACAGCTAACATCATGACTGTCTATTGTGCTATAAAAGGAAATATAATCACTGCCTATCATGCTATACAAGGAAATAGGAACGTATACAAAACAGAATAAGGAATTAAAGATGGGAGGAAGTCATGGAGAGAGAATCATGGTTGACAGATTGTATCTCTACATCCTGTGACGCCCGCAAATTCCGCTTGGGATCGGACGGACATTTGAAGCGTCGAGACATGCAACACAAGGTTTCCTGCCCCCGTTCATGACATATAAGATGCAATATTCCTAACATGCATCTAGCATTATGCAATATTCACAGCGGATAATTTTTCTTTTTAGCAATACTATGCATCAAACCGAAATATCCCAAATACTTAAAACATACTTCATACATAATGACATACTAAACAACTGAGATCACAATATTAATCCATATGGTTGTGATCAAAAGAGTGATGGAGATTGAACTCTACAAATACAAGTAGTAATCTGAGGTAACTATTGTATTAACACCTACATCGCATCGTCGCTTAGTCGACCATTTCCAGTTGGTCGATTCCCGATTCTCCTTCAGATCCTGTAACAAAATCTACCATTCGGGGGGGGAATGGTAGTTGGGACTACCACAGTAAGATTTGATTACAAATCTCAGCAAGTTAACAGGAAACTTCCACACAGGTTAATGATGCATGCATGGCAATAAAAGCATGAATGCATAATCAAATCGTAAGTAATCATAGCATAACTTGACATACAACATAACATAACTGGCATAACTTAAACTGAAACTGAAGCTTAGCATGAACGTGACTTGAAACATAACATGGACTTGAAACATAACATGAACGTGAACATGCATAATTTGAACTTGAACTTGAGCATGACATAACATAAATGTGAACTTGGAACATAACGTAAACGTGAACATAACATAACATGAACTTGGAACATATTCTTGTCTCATGGGATTACCATGATTGCGTGAACGTAAACTTGAATATAACATAACGTGAAACATGACTTGAACTTGGAATCTTATTCAATAGACTTAATCATTAACATGACCATATGGGTGCTACACAGGTCCCCTTGAGCCGTGTGTCCCTGCCGATTACCGCATCACATCACAGGTTTCTATACCAGCTGTGAGTGCGTTAATACGTACTCCACAGTTGTTGTGGCCCCACGTATTCTACGTGTCACAATTGCTGTGTCTCACGTAGTGTATGCTCCACAGTTGTTGTGGCCCCATACTTCATGCTCCACAGTTGTTGTGGCCCCATGACTTATCTGTTTGTGCCACACTTGCTGTGGACACACGTAACATAATGTGTGGCACCATCGGCGTTAGTGCCTGGCGCGCTCCGGTGACCAGCTAATTAGGCCCCATTCGCAACCTGTTGACTGTACTTCGTCAACCCAGGGAATTTCACACCTATTTAGACACTCCAGCGTGAACAAAGGAGTTCCACTAGGATATTACCCCATCCTAGCGCTTAGGGTCGTGATTGACATGAATGACTTAACTGGCAGACATGACATTTCGTAACGTGACGTAACATGAACGTGACATAAAAGATAGAAATCTTGACGTAACATAACGTGACATGAACGTAGGACGACAGACATGACATACTTCGAGACATAAATGTAACAGAGAACATTTCATAACATGTCATACATGTAACATGCAACATTTCGTAACATGGCATACCATATAACAGACAACATTTCTTAACATGGCGTAACATGTGACAATGAATATTACATGACAAGAAATACATGTAACAGATGGCATACTTAACTTAACATGACATACTTGCAATGTATAGCATGTATAGCAATACGTGACAGAATATCTTGTGTAACAGATGAATAATTCATGACAGAATAAATTCTGTGTAACAGATAAATATGTAATGACTTGGCATGGCACATATGATAACATGCATACATACAATTTAGTTCCCTTACTTATCACACATACACATTAAATTGATAGTAAGTTAAAAGCTAACTTACCTCGATCTTCGCGCTTCGAGACAAAACTCAAGTGCGATCACGGGAAACTGAAAGTAGTGATTTCTAAAAATTAAAACTTAATCACTAACAATTAGGAATATAGAAAAATATCAACTTAGAGTAAAATTACCATTTTACCCTCTACATGTGGGAAAATGACCATTTTACCCCTAACTTAAGGATTTTGCATCCTAACTCCAAAAATCACCAAAATTTACATACCTAATGTAAATTTTATCCTAAGCTCAAATATCAATTCAAAAAAAATTTAAAACTAAACACAACCATCAAAACTCTATATGGCCGAAACTTATAAGGCTATTTCCTTTGCTTTTTGTTGTAATTCTTTCAAATCTCAAAACTCATGATTAAACCAAAATTTTTCTTCTACTACACTCATAACATATTCTTAAGAATAATCATGTTTTGAATCATGAACAAAAGTCATCAAAATCACTAAAACCATACTTGAACTTTTTGGTTTCTCTTCTAAGTTCAAAACAGAATTTTGTTTCTAACTTGTTTTGATCAACCTCTTGATCCATGACTTATAAAGAAGTGATCTTCAAACCAAAACATCACATGATTCAAAAATGTGTCATAAAACAGATCCAAGCTTCAAACTCAAGATCACATGGGTAAACATCAACCAAAACATAAATTTAGCCAAGAACATCATCACTTTGGCCTAACCGAATATCTCCTTGCATAAAATTTCATATGTTCGAAACTAACTTCAAATATCTTCAAAATAACATTCTAACATGTATATAAGATGCTTAGGATCTTCCAATAAAAATATCAAAGCCATTGGAATAAGATTAAACCATAAAAGATTTAAACTTTCTCAAAACAGAAACTGTTTTTCCTCTTCCAGTTTCTAAGTTTCTAGACCTAAGAAAATATTTCACCAAAACTTTTAATCATGCGACAAATCCTCAACCAATAATCATATACACATGTTAACAGTACTCCATAAAAATTTCGGACCAAGATCTATTCATTAGCTTGGTCAAAAACTCCAAAATATAACACACTCTCCAGTTTATCGCCCAGAATAACCTTTCTGGGGTCTAAACAACTTTTTACCAATCAAATGATCTCCAAATGGAACAAATAAGATATCCACGTAAACTAGACTCCAAAATAAACAACTTTCATGAAGGAAACATTGTGAGGAAACACTTACAAAAGCTTCGAAACAGGCATTCAAAAGAGGTACGAAAAACTGTCCGAGAGTGTCTTTTGTGTTCTATGAAGGAAAAGTGTAAAGGAGAGCTGCTTTTCGTGGGAAGTGGACTGAAGAGCTTCTTACACAAGCTATGTAAAGTGATAGGACTGAATGAATGGTTGAGTGTTGGCCTTTTCTTCTCATAAAAATCAGACCAAGATCTTTTCTCAAGGTGGAGTGTGAGAGTGAAAGAGTGAGGTGGCCCTTTTGCTTTGTCTTTCTAGAACCTTCTAGGACCTTCTTGTACAGATCTGGCCAGCCAAGTGGGGGTACAAAACTTAGCCATGAAGCAATCCTATGGTGACCAAATTCGTGGGCCTTAAAGGGCCTAAACCGAATGGGCCTAAAATTTGGGGTTTAAAGAGGGTTTGGGTTGCTATCAAGCCCAAATCCAATATCACTTGGTCCAATCAATTTTTCAAGGTTAACAAGGTTGGATAATGATGTTCTAACACAAATTTGAAGGATTAATAGCATGTGGAAGTGATTTAATCAAGTGATTAAACACAATGCTAGAAATCGGATTAGAAAGGGTTTAGAGGCCAACTTTAGGGTTTTGGGGAAACCGTTTAGGGTTTCGATTTCAACAAAGCTTTTGGGCTTTCAATTGGATTCCCACCATTTAGGGTTTCACTAGGATTGAAAACCTCTTTGGTCTGGCACAATTTGGTTGAGCAGATGAAACAAGGTTTTGCTTAAGTGGCATGATCTCACACCTTGATTCCTTCAAATCCAACAAACATTCCTCATGGTGCCAAGTGTCTAATATTATTCACTAAGTGTGGCTAAGATCTTGCCAAGTGTCCAAATAAAACTTCTCTAATCCAATTTGGACATTCCACACTGTGATTTCGAAACACTGCAATTGGTGCGCTTACCGAGGTTACTATTCACTTCGAAAAAGTGAATCATAAACTTAGTACTAAAAATTCCTAAATATTCATATTAACCTACAGTGAAAATCTTTTACCGAAATTCAATCTCGAAGTGCCCCTAAAAATAATTTCACAATTTTCAACAGACGTTTCGTCCAGAATTATGAAAATAGGATATTGCGCCATAAAATTCTAAATAATCCACTGAGTCTAATGGCGTGGACCATAATGCATTCTGACACTTCTAACTATCTCAAATAAATAAAACTCATATTTCTAGCACCATAGTGAGTGATAACACTAACTATGTTGATAGATTAAAACCTATGCGATTGGTCGATTCATAAAAACTTATGGAGTTTTTACGAGATTCCTAAAGTCAATAGAAATTCCACCAATGAATTTCTAGCGGGCTGTTACACATCCCCCCTCAAGCTCAAGGCGATATTGGACTGCTGAAGAGCTTGCTTCTATTCGGTAGAAACTTGGCAGCACACAATGGTTTTGTAAATATATCGACGATTTGATCTGGACCAGAGATATGTTGTAGAAAAAGAATACCACGAGCTACTTGTTCTCGAACAAAATGAATATCGATCTGAATATGTTTCGTGCGATGATGAAAAACTGGATTCTTAGCCATGTTGATAGCACTGATGTTGTCGCAATACAATGTGGGAGCATGAATTAAATAGCTGATACTTTTTAGAAGATGCATGAACCACATAAGTTTAGCTATGGTTGATGCCAACGCATGGTATTTTGCTTCCGATGTAGAGCGAGACACGGTAGCTTGCTTCTTAGCTCCCCAAGATAACAAGTTGTCACCCATATAGATAGCAAACCCAGTTGTAGAACATCGATCATCCCTGGATCCTGCCCAATCCGCATCACAAAAACCACAAAGTGTAATGAGAGAAGTTTGGACAAAATTAAGTCCAATATTAAGAGTACCTTTGAGATACCGAAATATACGCTTAACGGCAAGGAGATGGGTGTCTCGTGGATTTTGCATGAACTGACAAATATTGTTGACTGCATAGGAGATGTCGGGGCGTGTCAAGGTGAGATATTGTAGCGAACCAACAAGGCGCCGATAATAAGTTTGATCAGATAGGAGAGCTCCCTCATTAGCAGTCAACGACGTACTAGAGGCCATAGGAGTGGAGACTGGTTTCGCACCGTCCAGACCAAATTTCTGAAGTAGAGAAAGGACATATCGAGTCTGAGTGACAGTGATGGTTGACTCATCTCGTGTAATTTGTAGGCCTAAAAAGTAATGAACATCTCCAAGATCCTTCATGTGAAAAGCAGTAGAGAGATGAGAAATAAAGCTGCTGATGCTTGAAGAAGAGCTCCTTGTTATAAGTATGTCATCGACATAAATTAAGAGCACAATTATATCTGAACCTTGACATCGAGAAAATAAGGACTAATCATAGGGACATCGATGGAAACCCATTTGTTGAATATAATTGCTGAACTTCATGTACCATGCTCTTGGAGCCTGTTTTAAACTGTAGAGAGCTTTATGCAGTTGACAAACATGATGGCGATGAGATGAGTCTTCAAAACCAGGTGGTTGAGATAAATATACACGCTCTTGTAAATCACCATGAAGAAAAGCATTACTTACATCAAGTTGTTTAATTGACCAACCTTGAGACAAAGCAAGTGTGAGGATCAATCGAATGGTACCATGTTTAACCACTGGACTAAATGTTTCATCATAATCTAGGCCAGGAAGTTGGGTGAAACCACGAGCCACTAGTCGAGCTTTATACTGTTCAATTGAGCCATCAGATTGTGTTTTAATTTTAAACACACATTTGCTACAAACTAGGTTCATGTTTGGTGTTTGAGGCACCAAAGTCCATGTATTGTTGCTATGAAGCGCATTAATTTCATCTTGCATGGCTTGCTGCCACTTTGGATCAGTGAGAGCGTGCTTATATGTTCGAGGCTCTTGTGGTTGGTTTTCAAGATCAGCTAGAAGCATGCAGGTATTGGATGTCTTGAAGAAAAGAAAACCTTAGGCTTTAATGATCTTGTTTAAGTGCGCGTTATCATAGGATGAGTTCGACGTGGTGCAGATTGTGAGATGGCCTCAATGTCTGGATAAGACAATTCTGAAGCATCCTGAATGATAGTGTTGGTAGGAGGCTTCTGGCATGGTGCAGACTGTGGCATTGACGCAGAGTGTTGAACATGAAGTGAGGAAGAAAGCAATTTGAAGAGTCGGATGGAATAGATTGTAAAGTAGCAATTTGAAGAGGCTTGGGAAGAGCACGAACTTTGAAGGTATGAAAATCAGATTTAGTGGACTCCTGCGTAGACCTGAAGGGGAATGTTAATTCATCAAACTTTACATGCTGAGAGATATATATGCGACCTGTTTGCATGTCAAAACATTGATATCCTTTGTGATGTGTAGAGTATCCCAAGAACACACAACGAATGGATTTATAGTCCAGTTTGGACCTTCCAAAAGGAGTAAGTAATGGGTAATATGCACGCCAAAAAACTCGTAGAAGAGTATAGGATGGTGGCGTTCCAAAAATAAGTTCATAAGGAGACTTGTTACCAAGAATAGAAGTTGGAAGCCGATTTATAAGAAATACTGCAGTGTTAAACGCAGCTGTCCAAAATCGTGGGGGAATGGAGGCATGGGCCATTAATGTTAAACCAGTGTCCACAATATGCCGATGTCGACGTTCGGCCAATCCATTTTGCTATGGTGTTCCAGGACATGATAACCTGTGAATAATGCCATGGGCTACAAAATAATCTTGTAAACTTTGGTTAACAAATTCGCCGCCACCATCACTTTGAATTATTTTTGCACAAGTATTGAACTGGTTAATCATTCTCTGAAGAAATTCAAGAAATATAGTGGCGACAACAGATTTACGAGCCATAGGAAAGTGCCATATGTATCGAGAATATTCATCAATAATGATTAAATAAAATCGAAACCCATTATATGAGGGGATTGAGGCAGGTCCCCACACATCAGTATGAAGAGTATGTAAAAAGGTTATAGCATATGTCTCTCAAGAGCTAAATGGTAACTTTGTTGATTTACCCAAAACACAACTTTCACAAAATGCAACATTTTTATTCAGATATGATAAAGATAAAAGTTGAAGAATTCGAGATTGAGGATGTCCAAGCCGAGCATGCCACAAGTTGCTAGGTACTTTAGTTGATAGCAGACCAACTGGAGAATTTGAATGTTGGCGTAACTGGATTGGATACAAGCCATCGACCACGGAGCCCTTAAGGAGCACCTGCTTCGTCCTCATGTCCTTAATAAGAAAACCCCAAGGATAAAATATAAAATAACAGTTATGTTCCCTTGTGAGTTGAGAGACATATAACAATTTCTTTTTAATATCAGGAATGATAAGAACATTATTGAGCTTAATATCACTAGCAGGTAGTGAGACTTGTCCAATACCAGATATTTGTAATCTATTTCCATTTCCAACCATAACAGAATCGTTTCCAAGATAAGAATGAATACCTTATACTTCATTTGTATCAGATGTCATATGATGATTTGCACCAGTGTCGGGGTACCAAGTGTCCTTTGTAGTGTCGGCAACATGGAGTGCAGCAAAGGCTTTGAATTGTTCTGCTTCCTCATCTGAGGCAAAGCATCCATCTACTTTATGGTTCGGGCCTCCACATCGAAAACAAGTTATGCCTCCACGTCCGCGACCAGTGCTGCGTCCACCACGATTTGTGAATGTTTTAGTGCCAGTTCCAGAATTACCTCTAGTTGAGCGGAAAGAACGGGCATCTTTGTGTTGGGATTGAGAGGTACTCTGGTTGTGTGCAATATTACGACCACGAGAACTATGAGCTCCACGAGAATTTGTATTGGTTCTACCACGATTTGTGTAAAATGCAACATTAGGAGAAGTCACCCGTGCTGCTTGAAGATGAATTTCAAAATCACGTAATTTGCCGATGACCCCTTCAAGAGGTGGGAAAATATCTCGAGCATGTAAAGCTGCTACTATAGGATCAAACTCAGATCCTAAGCCTCGAAGAATACATATGATGAACCCATCGTCATCCATTGGCTTACCTGCACCTCGAAGAGACAAGGCCAGAGATTTGGCCTTGTGCAGATAATCTTCTAAAGAAGAACTGCCTTTGTTGAGAGACTGCAACTCGCCCTTCATCTGTTGAAGACGATCCCGAGTATGACTACCATAAAGAGTCTCCAAAACATGCCAAGCATCATGAGAGGATTCCCTATTGATGACTTGGGATAGGGGACCGTCAGACATAGAGCTATTGATCCATCCAAGAATCAATTGATCAGTGCGCAGCCACATAGCTACTGTTGGGTTGGTTCGAGACTCACCATCTTCACCGATGATGATTTGTGACGGGCAAGGAACCTGATTTTGCACATAACCAAGAAGACCATTTCCACAGAGAATGGGAATGACTTGGGCTTTCCACAAAAGATAATTTGTGGAGGCTAGTTTAATCGAGATATCAGGTAAATGAGGAGAAAGTGGAAAGTCAAGTGAAGAAGGAGTTGACACATGTGGGATCGAAGAGGTAGAAGACTCCATTGTTGGTGATACGTCTGGGGTCTCTGATACCATGTAGGAAAACTAACCTGCCTTTCTTTTGTATTGTATTCATCTTAAATAGAGATTACAAGTGTGAGTAACGGTTATGAACAGCTAACATCATGACTGTCTATTGTCTATAAAAGGAAATATAATCACTGCCTATTATGTTATACAAGGAAATAAGAACTTATACAAAATAGAATAAGGAATAAACAGAATAAGGAATTAAAGATGAGAGGAAGTCATGGAGAGAGAATCATGGTTGACAGATCGTATCTCTACACGCCAAGGAATCCCACGATGAAAGCTGCCGAATGTGTGTTTTTTTTAATATTTGTTTTCTTTATTTTTTAGTATTGTGTTGTTACATTTTTTTGTATATAAAAAAATAAATAAAAAATGTTTTAAAGAATAAAAAATAAATAAATAATTTGCACTGTTGGTAGAAATCCTTATGGGATTTCTCGATGGCACTAGCAGTTGCATTGTAAAAAATGAGCAATGCACGGGATAATTCCAAAAAAAAAATCTTTTGTTGAATGTGCCATGTCAATAGTTTTGACGGAAATGATAAGATTTAGAATACCACTGCATATTTATATCGATCACTTTAATTTGATTATAAGAAAAAAAATGATTGTGACTTGATGAGATATGCATAGTACTAGCTAGAATATCCTAGAAATTATGGAGGGCATAGATCTAATATTTATTACCGCAGAAATAGAATTACAAATTTCTATTGGTCCCACTTTGGCAAAACAAAGTAATTAATAATATAGCATGAACATTTCGTTTATTTTAAATCTGGCTCGAGTATATATACTCAAACTTATTCTCTGAAGGGCATGCATTTTTGGCCTCATTCCTTAGATCCTCATAGCATCAACGTATGACTTCCCGTCGAGTTTGCGTGACAAAAAACCCTTCAAGTAATCTACTACTCCTATTCTTTTGAACAATGCCGGTGACTCTGCATTCACAAGGCTAGGCGCCGGACCGAAATCTCCTTCAAGTTTTGGGCTTAAAAATGTGGCTATCGACAGCCTCTCCTTTTCAGAGTTTACAGTCGCACGATGCTCGAGGCTATGGTAGATACCATTCGTCACAATCTGCCAAACCATTCATGCATGGGAATTAACCAACAACAGAAAACTAGAATCAAACACTTTATTACCGTAAGAAAGATTATATATATATATATATATATAGACACACACTTTGGCCTGATGAATTTTATTGCATTTAATAGATAGTTTTTACAGATAACATTCTGCGATATGGGATTCATATATTTTGTCCGTCTCTTTCCGAATCATAAGAACTGTTTATGTGTAATGTAAAAGAACTTAAGGGTAATACAAGTCTCCAAGATTTACCTCCAAAATGTCTCCAATGTTGACGATAAAAGCATTGGGAATGGGTTTTACAGGGATCCACGTTCCATCTTTTCTAACCTGGAGACCTTCCATTTCATTGAGTTGGAGGAGGATTGTTAGGCCTGTAGCATCGGAGTGAGCGGCTAAGCCAATGGCAAGCTCTGGTTGTGGACAAGGTGGATAGTAGTTCATCCTCATTGTTTGCGTCCCTTCTTCAAATAAGCACCTCATGTCATTACTTTCCATTCTTAGAGCTTTCGCCATTTGATCTAGAATTTTCATGGCCAGATCTTTCAGTTCTGCTGAGTAAGCTTCTAAGTTATCTCTGCAATTGGATTCCATAGTGATGAAAAATACTGGTCTTTTATATATTGGGGGAGGGGGGTCGAACCCATAATCTCCATTTTGGAGATGTGGGTCTTGTGCCATTAGGCCACATGCATTTGACAATTAGTTGATTTGATACTTTAGAGTAAAATTTGAACAATTTATGATAGCCTCAATGTCCAAAATGACGTATTTTATTAAAAAGAGTAACGGTAGATATAGTTTTAAGGTATGTAAGTCACGCTTACTCATTTTGAAGAAAAATAAGCCCACCATTAAAAGAATGATTTTTCCATATCAATCTGATTTCACCCTTTTTTTTTTTTTTTTTTTAAACGTAGTGTGAGCATGTAATTAAATAGAATTTCTATTTCAAAAATCATGCAAGCATGTGAGTGGAAAACAGAGATGGGACCTGAGCGGGAGGGGAAGGCGAGGTAACAAGTGGGGCTTCCTCAAATAGGTGGGAAGGGTGTTAAGGCCGAACATGTCACCCCAGTCCAGCTTTTGCCCCTCCAAAACAATAGAGCTTTGTCCAAAGCCCTCAATCTCTCCTTCTCCTTCACCTTGCCAATACTTCTTTTTCTCTTCCATATCCATATTAAATAGTTCTTGAATGCCATATTTTACCTTCTCCAATAATGAACTGCTCACTCCATGATTTATTAACTGTAAAAACATTTCCACATTAATTTTTCCTCATAAATAAATACTAAAAACAAAACTTATGCCTTCATTTTATGGGTGATTACTCAAACCAGTTGGTTTGAAAACGACTTGATCCATTTCATTTTATTATTATGAAAAAGCAAAAAATAGTCGTATAATTTAATAAATAAAATCATAATGGGCAACCATATACCTTTTTCTTGCCACCTCTATGATTTTTCTCTTTTAAAACATAAGCGTTGACACACTTATAAAATTAGAATAATTAATGCTAAGTATTGTTGTAAGATTTATAAGTCTAATGTATTCTATTTAGCGAAACAGTGAGAGTTATCATTAAAAGGTAAGATTTTTATATGAGTTATAGATTTATGTTTTTTTATAATTATTTTTTTTAAATTAATTAAGGTCTCGTTTGGTTACACAGATAAGATGTGATGAGAATTGAAAGTTAAATAAAATATTGTTAGTTTTTCTACGTACCACCAGCCTTGTGGAACGGTCGTGTAATCGGCAGAAGTGGAAATTGCCACATCAACTTTTTACAATAATTAAAAAAGAGAATAAATTATGAAAGGAAACAAGCAACCCATCAGCTGAAGAAGAATTAGCATCTCAGCATTTGAACCAATGACTGAAGAAGAACCAGAATCTGAAGAAGAGGGACTAAAGGAAGAAGAAAGGACTGGACTAAACAAAGAAGGAAGGACTAAAACCTTTTCTGCAGAGCATTTCGAGTGGCTGAAAACGCCCAAATCCATTTTGGCAGAGGATTTCAAGTGACAGAAAAACACCCAAATCAGTGCTCGACAAGAATAAAATAATGCTCATAACGATTTGAAAAAAAATTTGGAGGTCAAATGGGACTTTCTGAGAAGCGTCATTAGGAGCTTTATGAGACCCATTGAGATTCTAAAGTCTCTCTTTCTATTCATCGTAAATCAATTAATTTATCAAATTCATACAATGGTTATTATATTGATAATACAGGAGACCCTTTAGTTTTAATTTTTGAAAATCAATTTGCATGACACTTTCAAAATTGAAATTCTACTTCTCTTCACTATTTGGTTGGGGAGAATGCTAGCAAAAATTATATCAAAACTGTGACTGTGGAGAAGACGATAAGGGCTTCGTGTGATGTGGCTATCACTCTTATTCACGCATATGGTAATCTCATTCTTGTGTTTTGGATTCGTTTTTCCTTCAATCTTTTCAAACTTCGAACCCTTGATCAGTCAATAACGGGTTTGATATCTTATTCAAGGCTTAATGGTTGAAAATAGTTACAGATCATCAGATGCTATAATTCTACAACCCTTTGTGTGTGTGTGTGTGAGTGAGAGAGAGAGAGAGAGAGAGAGAGATCAAACTGACCTGGAAGAAACCCCATTCTTTGCTTGCGAAGTGCAATTTCTGCGACTCAAAATCCATAAAATCTGGGGAAAATAGGAGTTGCATGTCGATGACTGGGATTTGTGGAAAAGATGTGGAGTTGGTTATGAAGGGAGGGTCTTGATCGGGCCGTAGATAGCGCGGTGGCACTGCGTTTGGCGTGTTCTTTGCCAGCTCCTGAACACAGGGAACTGGGAGAGAGCTCCCAAACCTCGATTTTTCAGCTTCCATAGCTCTGAGATGGGAAGTCCAAAGGCAATTACAGAGCTTGAATTATACCTATTACAAAATGGCCACGGGCACCAGTAATGTATTACTGTCGAAACTTGTTTTATGCTTTGAATATGTACGTGTGTTTATATATATATATATATGGTCTATGTGTCTTATTCTATTATTATATTTTGTGTTAAAATTTTAAAAAATTAAAATAAGTAGACGAGAAGAAAACAAACCAAGGCCGCTAGGGAGAAAATATTGTTCACGCATTCACGAACCCTACCCAGAAGGAAAGACAAATGGATGATAGTGGTCCCCGAGTCTCTATCTATAGCGCCTAACTTTGACTTTTGCTTTGATTATTGAACTGCTTAAATCAATTTGACTGGTATTTATCTATTTTTTTTTAAAGAAATCTTTTCCAGATCTTCTTTCACTATCTTTTCCAGATCATAAGGTCAACGCTTATCAATTAGTCCTTTTTTTTTTGTGCTGTTTGTTTACAACCTATGTGTTTCTCGGATCATTCGATGAAATTTTGCATTGAACAATTCAATGATATCTTATTCAAGGCTTAATGGTTTAAAATAGGTACAGATAATCAGATGTTATAATTCTACAAAATGGCCATGGGGACCAGTACTGTATTGCCGTCGAAACTTGTTTTATGCTTTGAATATGTGCGTGTGTTTGTATGCTCCATGTGCTTTATTCTATTATTTTCTGCCTAAGACTTTTTTTTTTCGGTTTTTGGATTCTTCCTGGTGCGGGTAACATGTTTGTATTTGTTTCTATCATATTTAATTATCTTTCTTTTATGTATGTTGTTCTATTTATATTTATATATTTTGTTTCGAAGAAAAGCTTATAAAAATTTTGATGTTTAAATAGGGATTATTCTCTTTATAAAAAAATCTGGACCAACAAAAGTTGCTGCACTTTCAATTTTAAAAAGTTAAAAATAGTAAGTATCTTTATTTTAAATATATTTTGTTGAGAACAAAAATTAAGAAAACTGCAAAAATAAAATAAATACGATTTTTTTTGTAATTTGTTTGGAGAACTTGACATGAACAAGTCATTAATTTTGGCAAATATTGAATTTAAGAATTTTAACATATGCTAAATTAAATCTATTCTTTTTATTTCATGTGTATTTGTCATCTTCTTATATTAATTTGTTGTGGTTTACATTATTATGTCTGTTAATTATTGTTGATTTAGATTACGAGTAATTACATACCATGTCTTATTGAACGTAGGAATCGATCAAGAGTAATACTACATACAGTCGTGGAATGTGCAAGCGTCGTGCAATCGATTTGAAAAAGAATGATGTTTAATATTAAAAAATTAATTTTTTTATGTGAGTCTTGTATTTATTCAATTTTTTTTTTAAATAATTGTGCGATGCTTGCAAATTTACAACTGCAAGTATTATTTTTCATCGATCAATATGTTTGTTCCATTTTGAGTGTGCTGTTGGATTCGAGTTTCACATTAAACAGTGGTCATTGATTCGTTTCATTCTACTTGTGTGTCACTCTATCTACCTGTTAGAGGAATCGTTTTCTTGATTGAGATAATGATAAGTGGTAAGATTATATTGAAAGATCAAAAACATTTCTTTCGACCTACAATAAGATATAATATTTTCATAATTAATTTTCTTTTTAAATTTCAAAGGTCATGGAGAACAATCAGCCAAAAAAAAAAAAAAAATTCATATAGAGACTTGCCAGAATCTAAAAAAGAAGAGTTACGTTGAAAAAGAAGAGAAATATATATTCAACAAAAAGCATCAAAACGTAGTTCTTTTCAATTGGAGGATTCGGTTTCGTTTGAGAAATGACATTTTTCATTTTATGTTTTGTCATCCTTAATTACATAAATTTTGAACGGTATTCATTTTTAGATGATTGACACATGAAATCATTTAAATTGTGTCATATCCGTAAATGTGATAGGGGATGATAAGATTTAGAACAAAGAATAACATTGCTCGTTTGTATTGATCACTTCAATTTGTTTTTAGGAAACAAATGGTTGTGATTTACAGTAGAATTACAAGGTTTCGTTGGTCCCACTTTGGCAAAAGCTAAACTAGAAGAGCCACTGGGAATTATTTCTTTTAGTGACTGAGGTTTTTAAAGCAAGCAAGCTCAAAGGCTAGCTAGCGCTGTGATAAAGAGCTTGCATTTTCCGCACTCATTTATGGATCTTCATAGCATCAACGTATGACTTCCCATCGAGTTTCCGTGAGAAAAGACCCTTCAAGTAATCTGCAACTCTTATTCTTTTGAATATGCCGGTGACTCTGTATTGAAAAGGCTTGGTGCCGGACCAAAATCTCCTTCCAGCCTTGGGCTTAAAAATGTGGCTATCGACAGCCTCTCCTTGTCTGAGTTCACAGTCGCACGATGCTCGATGCTACGGTAGATACCATTCGTCACAATCTGCCAAAGCATTCATGCATGGGAATTGACCAACAACTGAAAACTAGAATCAAACACTTTATACATTGGGGGAGAGGAGTCGAAGGGTCTTGTGCCATCTGGTCACAAGTCATTGGCAAATAGTTGATTTGATACTTTAGAGTAAAATTTGAACAATTTATGATAGCCTCAAAGTCCAAAATGGTATATTACATTAAATAAAAAATATTAGATATAATTTTAAAGTGTGTAAGTACGTTTACTGATTTTGAAAAAAATTAAGCTAACCATTAAAAGAATGATTTTTTTATATCAGTCTCATTTCAACATTTAAAAAAAAAAAAAAAAAGGGAGCGTGAGCACGTAAATAGAATTTCTATTTTAATCATGCGAGCATGTGAGTGAAGAACAGTGATGAGACCTGAGTGGGAGGGGAAGGCGAGGGAACAAGTCGGGCTTCCTCAAATAGGCGGGAAGGGTGATAAGGCTGAACATGTCATTGTCACCCCAGTCCAGCTTTTGCTCCTCCGAAACAACAAAGCCTTGTCCAAGGACCAAAGCCCTCAAACTCTCCTTCTCATTCACCTTGCCAATACCTCTTTTTCTCTTCCATTTCCATATTAAATAGTTCTTGAATGTCAGATTTCACCTTCTGCAATAATGAACTGCTCACTCCATGATTTATTAACTGTAAAATAATTTCCAAATTAAAATTTCCTCATAAATAAATATTAAAAACAAAATTTTGTATGATTTGTTTTAAAACAAATAATTAAAACAAAACATATCCCTTCATTTTATGGGTGATTACTCAAATCGGCGTTGACACACTTATAAAATTAGAATAATGCTAAATATAGTTGTAAGATGGTGTATTCTATTTAGAGAAACAGTAAGAGTTATCATTAAAAAGTAAGATTTTTTATATGACTTATAGATTTATTTTTTTTAAATTAATTAAGGTTTCGTTTGGTTACATAGATGAAATGAGATGAAATGAGAAGAGAGTTGAAATTGGAATAAAATATTATTAAAATGTAAATTTTTAGTATAATTTTATTTTAAAATTTTAAAAATTAAATTATTTATTATATTTTATATTAAAATTTAAAAAAATTAAAATAAGTAGACGAAATGAGACGAGAACAAACCATGGCTGCTAGGGAGAAAATATTGTTCACGCATTCAGCCTCGGCCCTCGGGCCCTACCTAGAAGGAAAGGATAAATGGATAGAGGTCCCCGAGTCTCTCTCTATCGCTCCTAACTTTGACTTTGACTTTTGCTTTGATTATTCAGCTGCTTCAATCAATTTTACTGGTATTTATCTTTTTTCTTTAAAGAAATATTTTCCAGATCTTCTTTCACTATCTTTTCGAGATCATAAGTCCAACGCTTATCAATTAGTCCTTTTTTTTTTTTTTTTTTGTTGCAGTCTGTTTACAACCTATGTGTTTCTCGGACCATTCGATGAAATTTTGCATTGAACAATTCAATGATTAAGAAAGATGCTCTAAAACATATATGACTACGGTTTGATATCTTATTCATGCATATTGTTGGAATATACAAACTTAAATTGAAGCTTTGGAGTTGAAGTCAAGGAAAGCTAAACAGAAAAGATCAACAGACATTTCCAAATGACAGTAAAATTAAATCCAAATGAAAATGAGATAAATTAGTTAGAGTACCAAGTAAATTTCTTCTGTAAAGTCAAGTTAGTTAGCATAGGTGTCTATAAATAGAAATGATGTAAATGTATTATTCATTCAATTCTAGTTAATGACAGATTCAAATTGAATTTGCTTTCAATCTTTCTTTTACATTTCGAGTTCTCTGTTTTTTCATTCTTGAAGTTACAGAATTTTACATGGTATCATCGTCCATAAACATTCCGCTACCTTCTTGATTTTTTTTTACAATTCTTGTTTTCTTTCTTCTGCTTCGATGGCAGAATCCTCTAATAATTCTTCTGAAAATTCTTCTCCTCCTTTGGGGAATCCATCTGATGATTCCTCAAGTTACTACTACTTGCATCCATCTGATAATCCTGGAGCTCTTCTTGTATCTGAAATTTTTTTTTATGACAATTATGTGGCTTGGAGTCGGTCCATCACAATTGCTCTCACAGTCAAGAACAAAGTTGCCTTCATCGATGGGAGTTTGCCTCAATCTAGTTCTACTAATTCTCGACTTAAGATTGCTTGGTTGCGAGCCAACAATCTTGTGCTTTCTTGGCTAATGAATTCCATTGCAAAGGAGATTCGAGGTAGTCTTCTTTATTTCAATAGTGCTGCTGACATTTGGAATGAATTAAAGATTCGATACCTGCGTAGTGATGGTCCAAGAGTATTTTCCTTAGAAAAAACCTTAAGTTCTATTTCTTAGGGCTCAAATTCAGTCACTGAGTATTTTAGTGCTTTCAAAGCACTATGGGATGAATATATTAGTTATCGTCCCCTTCCAACTTGTAATTGTGGATTTTTGGAAAAGTGTACCTGTGCAGTGTTGAAGAACCTTGCTAATCAACAACAAGCTGACTATATCATGAAATTCTTGATTGGTCTGCATGATTCTTTTTCAGCAATTCGAAGCCAACTGTTGCTTCTTTCTCCATTACCATCAATGGGCAAAGTTTTCTCTTTATTGATACAAGAAGAGAGCCAATGTTCCTTAACTAATGCAGTGCATATCCCCCTTGATTCTCATGCTATGGCTGCTGCACAACCATCTACACAAACTTATTCAAATGCTGTTAAGTTCAGCAAAGTCAAAGGCAAATCAGATGTCATCTGTTCCCATTGTGGATTCTTTGGACATCTTGTAGATAAGTGTTTCCAGTTTATAGGTTATCCACCAGGATGGAAAGGGCCTCGAGGAAAGAGAATTAATTCTACACGATTGCCCAATGCAAACATTGCATCTTCTATGGAGCAAAACTTAAACAACCTAACTATGTTTTTTTTCTCTAGAGCAAATACAGAATTTGATCACTCTTGCAAATAGCCTATCTACTTCTTCTATCAATCTTAATCCTGTAGTTAACACTACCTCTACATCAGGTAATAACTCCATCCTTTGTTTAGCTAATGCCTCCCTAAATCACATCTCTTCTTGGATACTAGATACTGGAGCAACAGGTCACATGATCTATTCTCCTCATCTGTTCACATCCATAAAAATCCCAAACAAACCCTCTTCAGTCCATTTACCAAATTGTCATTCAGTTCCCATCAGTTTTACTAGTACTATTAAAGTCTCCCCTGATTTAATTTTACACAATGCTCTTTATGTTCCCTCTTTTCATGTCAATCTCATTTCTGCTTCTAGGTTGACTAAAGAAAATTCTGTTGCCTTGTTTTTCTTTCAATCTAAATGTGTATTGCAGGAGCTCAGCAAATGGAGGATGATTGGGCTTGCTGAAGTCAGAAATGGTCTATACCACCTCATCAATTTTTCTACTGCTACACAGAAGGAAATTCCTGATTCCAATAGCTCTTTCTTTTCTAACACATCTACCATTAGTCCTAACATGTGGCGTTCTCGGTTGGGACATTTATCTTCTGCCAAACTAAAACTCATTAGTTCTATTGATTCTTTTGTAAAAATATCTCACAAACATGTTTGTGAGATCTGTCCTCTAGCAAAACAAAAGAAACTGTCATTTCCTATATCACAAAGCAATTCCAATAAAACTTTTCAATTTGTACATTGTGACATTTGGGGTCTATTCTTCACTATCTCTCATTCTGGCTATAAATTCTTTCTTACCATTGTGGATGATCATACACGTTTTACTTGGCTCTTTCTTATGAAAGCAAAATTAGAAACTCGAGTTTTACTAGCCAACTTCATTGCATATGCTCAAACTCAGTTTGATACTCAAATACAAACATTTAGAACAGACAATGCGAAGAATTCAATATGCCTTCTTTTTATCAAGAAAATGGTATAATACATCAGCTATCTTGTGTAGAAACTCTTGAGCAAAATGGTAGAGTTAAAAGAAAGCATCAGTATTTGCTAAATGTTGCTAGAGCTCTCCTTTTTCAATCTAAACTGCCTTTAACATACTGGACTGAGTGTGTATTGACAGCAACACATCTCATAAATCGAACACCCTCATCTGTGCTAGATAATAACACACCATATGCTCTCTTTTTTCACAAATCTCCTGCATATAACTATCTTAAAGCCTTTGGTTGTTTGTGTTTTGCCAGCACAATCCATACCAGTCGAAGTAAATTTCATCCAAGAGCCTCAAAATGCTTGTTTCTTGGTTACCCACCAAATATCAAGGGATATAAAGTGCTTGATTTCCTTACTCTTAAAATCTTTGTTTCCAGAAATGTCATATTTCATGAGAATGTTTTTCCTTCTATTCCAAACTCTACTCACACACCTTTTGTCTTTCCTGATTTTTCTCCAATTCATGACTTCACAGTACCTATTACTCCACCAAATCCATATTCTGCAATTCCAGAACCTACTACTTCACAGAATCAATTTTCTAAAGTTCCAGAATCTATAACTTCACAAAATCCTTCTTCTGCCATTCCAACACCTGTTACTTCACATATTAATCCTGAAAATGTAAGCCTTCGAAGATCTGAAAGAATAAGGAATCCTCCTTCATATTTGCAACATTTTCATTGTGGTAATATGGCTCAATCTACTTCAACATCTCAAGAATCTTCCAGCTGCTGCATTCCTTCTTCTGGTAAGCCATACCCTCTTGCTCATTTCCTTTCAACACATAAATTGTCACCTAGACATGCAGCCTTTACTTCGCCTTTGTCATCTACTTTTGAGCCTAAGACATTCAAACAAGCCAATTCTTATCCACATTGGCAAGCAGCCATGTTAAATGAGATCAAAGCTCTTGAATTAAATAAAACATGGGAACTTGCAATATTACCTCGAAATAAGATTGCAATTGGATATAAGTGGGTATATCGTGTTAAATTCAAAGTTGATGGCACAATTGATAGATACAAGGCTAGATTAGTAGCAAAAGGCTACACCCAACAAGAAGGCCTTGATTATTTTGACACATTCTCACCTGTAGCTAAAATGACAACAGTGAAAACATTGTTATCCATTGCTGCCATTAAGAATTGGCATTTACATCAACTTGATGTAAACAATGCTTTTCTTCATGGAGATTTAAATGAAGAGGTGTATATGCAACTACCACCAGGGTATTCTTCACCAACTGATCCGAGAGTTTGCAAATTCAAAAAGAGCCTATATGGTCTAAAGCAGGCCTCAAGACAATGGTTTTCCAAATTGTCATCTTCTCTACTTCAATTTGGTTTTATTCAAGGGAAGTCTGATTCCTCTTTATTCATCAAGCATAATTCAAACAGTTTTATAGCACTCTTGATTTATGTTGATGATGTGATTCTTGCTTCTAATAATCTTGATGATATAGTCATTGTCAAAAGGTTCTTACATGACTCTTTCACTATCAAAGACTTGGGAGAACTAAAGTATTTTTTGGGGATAGAAGTGGCTCGATCAACCAAAGGCATGACTTTATGCCAACGTAAATATGCCTTAGATATTTTGCAAGATAGTGGTTTTTCAGGTTGTAAACCTGTGGCATTTCCTATGGAGTCTACACTAAAGCTGAATGCAAATGACTCATCTCCTCCTTTGACAGATCCTGCACAATACAGAAGATTAGTGGGCAGATTATTGTACCTCACTATAACTAGACCTGACCTATCCTACTCAATACAAGCACTAAGCCAGTTCATGGCTAATCCTAGTAGTAATCATCTTCAGCTGCTGAAAGGGTCCTCAGGTATATCAAAGCAACACCAAGCCAAGGTCTTTTTCTGTCTGCACATTCCCCTCTTCATCTGAAAGCCTACTCAGATAGTGATTGGGGTGGTTGTATTGACACCAGAAAGAGTATTACTGGCTTCACAGTGTTTCTTGGTGACTCTCTTATATCATGGAAATCAAAGAAACAGCCAACAGTTAGTTGATCCTCAGCTGAGTCTGAATATAGAGCTCTAGCCTCTACCACATGTGAACTACAATGGTTGATCTACTTGCTAGCTAACTTAAAAGTCCCTTATCCACAGGCTATTTTGCTTTATACAGACAGCAAACCAGCTTCTGATATTACATCAAACCTTGTCCAACATGAAAGAACAAAGCACATCCAACTAGACTGCCATTTGGTCCGAGAAAAATTGAAAGAAGGTTTGATCAAGATCATTCACATTCCATCCAAAGATCAACTGGCAGACATTCTAACTAAATCACTTGGTTCCCTCAGTTTCCATCATCTGATCCGCAAGATGGGAATGATCAATACACATTCCCATCTTTAGGGGGGGGTGTTGGAATATACAAACTCAAATTGAAGTTTTGGAGTTGAAGTCAAGGGAAGCTAAACGTAAACGATCAACAGACATTTCCAAATGACAGTGAAATTAAATCCCATTGAAAATGAGATAAATTAGTTAGGGTGCCATGTAAATTTCTTCTGTAAAGTCAAGTTAGTTAGCATAGGTGTCTATAAATAGAAATGATGTAAATGTATTATTCATTCAATTCTAGTTAATGACAGATTCACATTGAATTTGCTTTCAATCTTTCTTTTACATTTCAAGTTCTCTGTTTTCTCATTCTTGAAGTTACAGAATTTTAAATTTTACACATATGATAATCTCATTCTTGTGTTTTGGATTCATTTTTTTTTCAATCTTTTCAAACTTTGAACCCTTGATCAGTCAATATCGGGTTTGATATCTTATTCAAGGCTTAATGGTTGAAAATAGTTACAAATCATCAGATGTTATAATTCTACAACTCTGTGTGTGTGTGTGTGAGAGAGAGATAGAGAGAAAGAGAGAGAGAGAGCTGACCTGGAAGAAACCCCATTCTTTGCTTGCGAAATGCAATTTCTGCAACTTAGAGTCCATAAAGTCTGGGGAAAATAGGAGTTGCATGTCGATGACTGGGAGTTGTGGAAAAGATGTGGAGTTGGACATGAAGGGAGGGTCTTGATCGGGCCGTAGATAGCGCAGTGGCACTGCATTTGGCATGTCCTTTGCTAGCTCCTGAACACAGGGAACTGGGAGAGAGCTCCCTAACCTTGTCTTTTCAGCTTCCAAAGCTAGCTCTGAGATGGGAAGTCCAAAGGCAATTACAGAGCTTGAATTATACCTATTACAAAATGGCCATGGGGACCAGTACTGTATTGCTGTCGAAACTTGTTTTATGCTTTGAATATGTGTGTGCTTGTATGCTCTATCTGTATTAGGAATATCAAGTCATCCATTTCAGCTGCAAAAGACAAGTCAGCACCTCCAAGACAACTCAGCAAATAATACAGAATTGACCCTCTTGTAAAGCACTATTACATCATTGAAAACACAATAGCATTTCATCATATTATTGTTATTCTGTTTATTAACATGGTATCTAGAGCTCTGTAAGGACTCACGTCCAAACCTACCCATGGCCGAATCACAAAACTCCCCTAAATTCTCCCTCCCATTTTATCACTATCAAATTAAACCATGACAATTATTTATTTTGGAAGGCACAAATAACGCCTTACCTGAACAGTCATAATGTTTATGGATATTTTGATGGGTCCATTGTTGCACCGAAGCTGATTGATGAAAATCCCACATACCCATCTTCTCCATATTAGATTTGGAAACAGCAGGATCAAGTCATTATGACCATCCTAATTTCTTCCCTTGCCAATAATATCATTTCTCTCGATCATGTTGTGAATGCATCCACTTCACGGGAAATCTGGATGATTTTGGAAGGTCTTTTTGCTTCCAAATCTCAGGCTCGCGTAATGCAGCTTCAATATTAAATCACTACCCTTAAGAAAGGTTCGGATTCGGTTGTTGATTACTATCAGAAGGCCAAACTCATCCGAGATACCCTAGCGGCGGCTGATAAAATCTTATCCTCTTATGATTTTATTGCATATTTGTTGGCTGGTTTGGGAACCGATTTTGATTCGATTGTGACCTCCATTACCACACGCGTGGATCCTCTTACCCCTTCCCAAGTATACATCCATCTCCTCACCCATGAACCCGTATCCTTCACCAACAAACAACCCTTACTGCTTCACCAGAGTTTTCGGCTAACTCTACCACCACAAATAACACCAATACCAGTACCAGAGGCAAGGGTCAATCTCGAGGCAGAGGAGGTTACAGGGGTCGTGGACGAGGTCACAATGGAGGTCGGTTGAGCCCTTCCCATTTTTTCCAAAATCGTTATCCCTGTCAAGTTTGTCACCGACATGCTCTTCAATGTTACTATCGGTTTGATCATGGGTATCAGTCAACACCTCCTCCTTCATTAGTTGCTCATTTCATCTCTGCCCCTCTTTCTCATGATACTGCATCTTCTGTTGATAACAACTGGTATCTTGATTCCGCAGCGTCTCATCATTTTACTCATAATCTTTCTAACCTATTTATCAATCCTTCTGAGTATAAGGACGAGGAGCAGGTATGGCTTGGTGATGCAACTCTCTTCCTATCCACCATGTTGGCTGCTTTGTCATCCCCTCATCTTTTGGAAATCTCTTACTCCCTCAACTTTATCATGTTCCGTCGATTTCAAAGAATTTAATTTCTGTTAAAAAAATTTGTGAAGATAATTATGTATTTTTTGAATTTCATTCATCTTGTTTCTATGTGAAGGACTCCCGTACCAAGAAAACCCTTTTGCAAGGCCCTACTAGTCACAGCATGTATGTTTTTCCTCCAGTCTCATCTCCATATGAAGCTCACACTGGTTCCAGAGTCACCCCCTTTCAATGGCGCGCTCGTTTGGGTCATCCTATCCTTCCATGCAATTAGTTCAAAGAATAATCTCACAGTTATCTCTCCCTGTGAAGTCCTCTCCAAACACTGGGTTATGTTCTTCATGCTATAAGGCCAAACTCCATCAACTACAGTATACATCTTCTCAATCTTGGACCGCTGCTCCACTCCAACTCTTGTTTGCTGACGTATGGGATCCTGCCCCCACTGTGTCTAGGGGTGGTTTTAGATATTAGCTTTCCTTTGTTGACGACTATAGTCGATTTACGTGGATTTTTCCATTAAAATGTAAATCTGATATAGATAATGTCTTTTTATCTTTCAAATGTCATGTTGAAAATTTACTTAATACAAAAATATGTGCCTTACAATCTGATTGGAGTGGCGAGTTTCGCTCTCTTAACATTGTGTTACAATCTTTTGGTATTGCTCATCACTTGTTTTGTCCTTATGCTCACTCTCAAAATGGCCCAGTTGAAAGGAAACACCGACATATTGTAGAAACTGGTCTTGCCCTTCTTGCACATTCCCTCTCTCCTAAAAAATATTGGTCCGATGCTTTCATTACTGTTGCCTACTTAATTAATCGGTTGCCAACATTTGTGTTAAATCATAAGTCTCCATTTGAAAAATTATGGAACAAACAATCAGATTACAGTTTCTTGAAAACATTTGGATGCCTCTGCTGGCCTAATCTCAAACCTTATAATAGACACAAAATGAATTGTCGATCCCTTCCTTGCGTTTTTCTTGGGTACAACCCAAATCATCATGGCTACTTATGTTATCACATCTCTACCTCCAGAATGTATGTGTCACGAGATGTTCTTTTTGATGAATGTGTCTTTCCGTTTAAACAGTCTCCATTAATTCCATCTCCTTCTTCACATACCACTCTGCCCAACTCCTCATTTTATTTTCAGCCCGTTACCTCAACATTACCCAATCCCACCACCCCTCCTCCACCTAACAGCGCTGGCCCTATTACATCATCTATTAGGCCTACTTCTTCTTCACACAACATGCCTACTACTTCCACACCTGCCTGACCCATGTCATCACATATTACACATCCCGCTTCTCCCTCTCCTTCTTTTTCTCATTCTAACCCCATTTCCTCTTCCAGCCCAACATCATCTATCTCTAGGGCACCGTCTTCCTCATCGTCTCCATTCTCTTCGCGCTCTCCTGAATCTTCATCAACGTCTCCATCCCCACTTTCCCTTATCCATTCTATGCAAACAAGGTCAAAATCCAATCTTCACTTTCCAGAAATTTGAACTGACGACACCGTTGCTTGGCCGAAACCTCAGGCCCATGTCACCTCCACTGTGACTCCGAATGAACCTTCCTTTGTTACTGAAGCTTCAAAATACTTTGAATGGAGACAAGCAATGCAACTAGAGTTTGATGCCCTTCTATCCAACAATACCTGGACTCTTGTCCCTCTAACCTCTTCTCAGAATCTTGTGTGATGCCGATGGATCTTCAAAATGAAAAATCTATCTGATGGCTCTATCGAAAGGAGAAAAGCACGTCTTGTAGCCAAGGGCTACATCCAACTAGAGGGCTTGGACTACTATGAGACCTTCAGTCCTGTTGTCAAACCGACAATCATCAGGTTGGTTCTTTCCATTGCACTCTCTGCTAGCTGGCCGGTTCACCAATTAGATGTACAAAATGCTTTTTTACATGGCACGTTGGATGAAATTGTTTTTGTCACAACCAAGGGGTTTTGCACACCCTCAATTTCCCACATATGTCTACAAGCTCAATCGAGCATTTTATGGCCTTAAACAGGTCCCTCGTGTGTGGTATGCATGCCTGAGTCATAAATTGGTTGAGTTGGGATTTGTCATTTCCAAATTTGATACTTCATTGTTCATATACCAGCATCAATCTGTTGTTCTTTATTTTTTAGTCTATGTGGATGATGTAATCCTCACTGGTTTGGATATCTCAGCTCTTACTCAGCTTGTTCAATTGCTCAATGCTGAGTTTCCTTTAAAAGATCTTGGTAATCTTCACTGCTTCTTGGGAATTGAGTGTTGCAGAAATCCAAATGGGATGGTTCTATCCCAAAGAAAATATATTCTTGATTTATTGAACAAGACCAATATGGCTAATTGCAAACTTGTTGGGAACCCTATGTCTCCTTCCACTAAACTCTCTGCCTTTGACTTAACATCGATGGAGGATCCTTCTCTGTACAGGAGTGTGGTCAGTAGCTTACAGTATCTTCTCTTCACCAGACTTGATTTAGCTTTCTCAGTAAATCGGGTCTGTCAATTTATGCATGCCCCGTGTCTTTCTCATTGGCAATCTGTGAAGTGGATTTTAAGATATTGGAAACAGACACTGGATTATGGCTTGGTCCTCACCCCTTCTTGGTCTCATATTTTGGATGCCTTCTCGGATGTCGACTGGGCAGGCTGCCCAGACGACAGGAAATCTACCGATGGATATTGTTTATTCTACGGCAACAATCTAATATGCTGGAGTTCAAAAAAACAATAAACTATTGCTAGGTCCAGCATTGAGGCTGAATACAAGGCCTTAGCCCATGCCCCTTGTAAACTTATTTGGGTGCAATCTCTATTGTCTGAATTGGGTGTCTTCTTTTCAAAGTCTCCCATTCTTTATTGTGATAATTTGGGAGCAACTTAGTTATTTGTGAATCCTATGATGCATTTCCGGACAAAACATGTGGATCTTGATTACCATTTTGTCCGAGATCGTGTTCATAACAAGACTCTCCAAGTTTCTTTTTTTTCAAGCAAGGATCAAATATCAGATATTTTTATAAAGCCCTATCCATTACTAGATTCTGCACACGTAGATCGAGCTTCACAGTCATGCCAGGGCTGCTTGGCTCACAGGGGGATATTAGAAATATCAAGTCATCCATTTCAGCTGCAAAAGACAAGCCAGCACCTCCAGGACAACTTAACAAATAATACAGAATAGTCTAGAATATGTAGACGTGTCCATTCTGTTATTGTTAATATTCCTTGACATTTTGTGTATAAATAGATCCTCTTGTAAAGCACTATTTCATCAATGAAAACACAATAGCATTTCATCATTTTATTGTTATTTTGCTTATTAACAATCTACCATATTCTATTATTTTCTGCTTAAGACTTACTTTTTTTTTTTTTTTGGGTTTTTGGATTCTACCTAGTGCGAGTAACATGTTTGTCATAGTTAGAAGGTCCAATACTATATCATTGTATTTCAATCAATGCTATAATTTAACGTAGAATCTTGCCATAACTTGTTGGCCTCACTTAGGGTTGTTCATCCGGGTTTTGACCTGGGAACCCGGGTATACCCAAACGGGAACCTGGGTTTCAAAGCCGGACCAAAACCAGGACCAGGTTGGTCCGGGTCAGACCCAAGTGGATCCGGGTTTTTGAAACCCAAAAATCTGGGTTCCGAGTTGTACTCGGATTTATTTATTATTATTTTTTGTAAAGTTAAAGCCTTTATTTTATTTTATTTTTTTCTAAAAAGTCAAGTTCATGAAATTCATAATATTTGTATTCTAAAAGCTCAATTCGCAAAACACAAAAAAATTCAAACCATAATTATTTTTTATACCAAAGCCTTTATTTTTAATTTTTTTTTTAAAGAAGTCAAGTTGGAACGCATAATGTGTTCTAAATACTAAATGCATAAATTCATTCATGCATGCATCACAATGCAATCCATTACATATTATGTAACACCCTGGTTCCGCACGGGTCGGAGAGTTACTTCTTATCACTTAAACTCACATTTCAAGAAATTTCGATTCAACCTAATTTCTTCAATAGAACAAATTTTCCAAAATGCCAAGTCATCATAACACAATAAAATTTCTTAATAAAAATCGACAATACTCATAAAAACTTTCTATGCTTAATCCATTGTATTTAAATCATCTCACCCAATGCCTCATAATCTTGATACTCAGTTGAACCATCAAAATATCTGAAAAATATTGTGGAGATAAGGGATGAGTTATCAACAACTTAGTAAGCAAATAACTTATACTAGCATGTAAACATGAGCATTTATAAATTTCGGTATGCAGAACAAAAAATTTACTTTCAGAAAGCAAAAACAACATATTTCCTTTCAGAATGCATAAAAAAAAACTTGTTATAAAACATCAAAATGAAACTTTCAGAAAAAATTTCTTATTCAAAAATCCTTTGGCATATCATAAGCTGAGACATCATCTTCATATCATATCGAAGCATTGCATTGGAAAAAAAAATCATGTTTAACCATCGTGGTAGGGTTATAAACCACCATTATACCTGTGGCTGAGCTGTATACCGTGTTTTACCCCCGTGGTAGGGTTATAAACCACCATTATACCTGTGGCAGAGTCTTAACAGAAACAAAACAGAATATCATTGGAGTCAGATCATATTCAGATACAGAATTAGAAATTGATGTCAAGGTTTTTCAGATGCCACATCATATCAAAACAAAATATTAAATAGTTTCAGATCATTTCACATGTTTGAAATAAACAGAATCAAAACATCTTCATTTATTCATAGCAAAACTTTTAGATCTCATGCATTAGAACATCTCTATTTCGTGGAGACAAAACTTTCAAAAAGAAAGACTCATATTCGCTCTTTTTCAGATTAGAAATAGAATGTACAAAAATTAGCTTATGTCTACCCCAGTCATGACAAAAATACTCGTCTCTTTCTTACGAATCTCATGAGTAATGTAGGGCAAATAATTGAGGTTATTTTCACATTTCTTTTCAAAAACAAATATATCATGCACATTTTCATAAATCAACTCTAGTTCATTTTTTTTTTATGCAAAGTCTAGTATAGGAATCCTGCTTCCCTGAACTTCTTAGCTTATTAGAATTTCTCCACAGCGGTACTGAGCAAAAAATCAATCGTCATCTATAAAATTTGTCATGAAAACTCCCATAAATTTCAATCGAACACTTACTTCTATTCTTAAACTAGAAATACTAAATAACCTATTTTTCTATAAATCTAAATTCCTCAAAACCCTAAAATATCATCAAATCTCAAATACATAATTTTCACTCAATTTCTCCTGGACAAGACAAACTCTAAATTCTGTAGACCTTAAGACCAACAGTAATTTAAAAACTTGAACTATTTTCTGTCAAACCACTTTTTAGACTAATTTAAAAAATGAGTCGGAGTACGCTTAAAAAATCCAATAATTTTCTACAAAAAGACTGGCTCAACGTAAAAAAAAAAAGGACAACCCATTGAAATATAACTTTTTAAAAGAAAAACCCTGATGCTTTGAATTAAAAATCAGAGGGTAAAAGTTGTACTTTTGTCAGAAAGTTTTTGTTAAATCTACGGCAAAACAACTCCTTCCCATTTTGAAACAATATCGAACTGCAAGGAGTGGTAAGACTAAGGCTTACTGAGGGGGAAGGACTAGGCACGATGGAGCTGGGTCTGGCCGGCGGTTGAGGGTGGTTAGTGCAGCAGCTCGTCGCTGAGGGAGAGAGAAAGTGATAAGAGAGAGACCAAGTGATGAGAGGAAGAGAGTCCGAAAGTGGTGAGAGAGATCGGAGAGGAGACTGTGGGCACGATGTGACCTTACCGAGTGAGAGCGACGGCTTGGGGTGGCGCGAGGTACCAGGCGGCACTTTCTGTGCCATGTGGTGGCGACGAGGTGGGGCTTAGCGATGTGGCTCACGGTGGGAAACAATTCCCCTATTTCGGTGGTATAAAAAAGATGTGGCTTTCGTGGGTTCACTATTGGGTCATGGTGGTGGCCTATGGTAGCGTTGTGGAGGAGGATGCAGCGGGTTGACCTCCTTGGGAAGTTGCAGTTTCCATGTGATGCTTGAGTAAAACCGTGAGGGTGCAGGCTGGTTGCGTGGTGAATGGTGGGGCTTTGGGTTCGATGATGGTCGCTAAACGTGGAGGAGCAAGGTGGTTCTCGTGGCTGGCTGTTGGGGAGCGTAGATGAGGGGGACGGTCGCTCAGGTTGGCTTTTGGCCATGTGTGGGTGCTGCGCGCCGTTGCTGATGGTTGAGGTTTCACATGGAGATAGAGGTTGGGCAGTGGGCTATCACATGACCGTGGTCTTGAGTGGATGAAAATCGGGCTGCGGTGGATGTTTTTGGGTCACGGCAAGGGAGTGCAACATGATTTGGGGGGGGGGAAGGGGTTGTGTTGTGGCTGGCGGCAGCAACACTTCTAGGCAGTTTCTCCATGCAGTAAAGGAATACAAGCATGAATATATAGGTGATTGAAAACAAAGAAAAACCTAGCGACGAGGGAAAGAGAGACGTATGTGCATGCGACTATGGGAGTGGAAATCGTGCGTGGTGGGGGTTAAAAAAAATTGACGTTGGTTCTCGGGTTGGGTTTTGAGGTGATCGAGTAGGGCCCATTTCCAGTATTTGGGCATGTCTTGGTTAATGTGAAAATAATAAATAGATTTTTCCTGAGTTTTAGGTCTCCAAGCAAGCTCTAAAATACTCTTACTATTCCCACAAATTTGTCAGCCCAATAAAAAGATTCCACCTAATCCAAAAATATTTAAAACTTTTCACTTAATAAGCAAGCCCAATAAATATTCGATACCCATCAAAAATAAAAAATTGGGCCTGGGTGTTACATATTACATTATTTGTTATTTATACATTACATTACAATATACAAAATTACAATATATGAATTGCAAAATCAATAACATGTCCATCAATGATTTAATCTTCACACCAAATAACAACTTCAAGTAATTGGACTGAGAGATCTTGCAAAACACACAAAGTTTTGAACAATGATTATATACAAGGATTAAGAAAAATCCCACTTAATAAATTAAAGATTAAGATGAGAATAGATTCTTATTTTTTTTCCAAATGCACCCACACTAACAAATATTTTTTAGAGTTTTCATTCAAATAGATATCCCTAGACAGCCAATTCTCTTAGCAAAATTAATAAACATGAACATAAAATAGAGTAGTACTCAACTATAAAAAAGCTATACATTCTCTCTGTCCTCACTCGCTTAACAATATGAATATCAAAATGCTTAATTCAGTAGTACTTCTGCTAGTATGTACTCAACTTTGTTTCATTGAAGCATGCAACAAAACCTGATTGAAGCACATCCTCTTTGTTTCATTGAAGCAAGCAATTTCAAACTTTTTTTTCAAGTATTTTTATACAAACTATAGTTCAAATAGTTGGAGTAGTACCATGACCCTGAAGAAATTGTTGCTGATCCCTAAAGTTGGCCTTAAAGTGGAGAAATCACCACCACATGTCATAAAGAATATGACCAATCATAGGTGAACAGATCATGCTCCCCCAGAAAAGAAAATAAAAAATCTTGCCCAACTTTCTAGTTTTTTATATTTCAGAAAACATATATGACCTACTAACTATCTTAATTAACCTTATAACAACATGGTGCATGGTGACCTGGTATATATTAAGCACTAACCACTTATAGTGCATGCCAAGATAAAACCGAAAGGCCATGCAAATCTCATCAACATTAATGTATATATAGTTTCCCTAGCAAAGATGATGACTACTCCAATTCATAAACTTAAAAAGCTTTAGATATTTAACAAGAAAATAAATGCATGAGGTTGAAACTTGTAATAGATATTTACAATTAAATATAGAAACGTGATTAAAGGACTAGCTACTTCACCAAAGATAATAAATCAGCTTGATGGAAACATGAAGTTTTAAAAAATGTAAGCTAATGCAGATCTTCCCACCTAAACGGAACTACCAGGTCAATGAACTAGAACATAGAAATGGGAATGGACCACAAGTGGGAGGCTACAACTTCTAAAGTCTGAAACTAGATTGAACCTGGCTTAACTCTCTAAAGTCTTTGCTTTTCCTAAAAATAATTTGGAACCCAAAGGCCCCAATTCTTTTTCGAAACTCCACCTAGAAACACAACTAACTTTTTAAAAATAATCTAGAAAAATCAAAGATACAACACCCTAAAAACCATTTCTTCCAAATCATAACAAATCTTCATTATATATATATATATATGTTTTTGGATATAACAGATCTAAACAAATCTAAACAGATATAAACAAATCTTCCAAATAATAATAACCCACAACCCTAGCATTTTGCAGTTAAACAGATCTAAACATATACTCCTCAAACATTCAAACAGATCTAACCCATAAAAATACTCCTCAAATATTCAAGCATTTAAAAAAAAAACCCAAAATCAACAAAGAGAGAACAAAACAGAGGGAAGAAAGAAAACATACTCAAACGGAAATACGTTCTAATATCTTGGATCTGAAGCTCAAGCACTTCCACCGTTCGACATCGCAGACAGTAGAGAGAGATAGAGTAGATGAGAGAGTGATTTCGGGAGGGGCTAGTGTATCGCAGATGCAGAGCAGAGAGAGAGAGAGAGAAAGCAGATGAGAGAGAGAGAGAGAGAGAGAGATTTCGGGAGGGGCTAGGGCATCGCAGAAGCAGAAGCAGAGCAAAGTGAGAGAAAGCATATGAGAGAAAGGAATCGGGGGGAGGGAGGCGTAGGGCATATCGACTCTGCAGAGCACAGAGAGAGAGAGAGAGAGAGAGAGATATGAGAGTTGAGACTTGAGAGTGTGATTCGAGGGGGTGGGGGGGGGGGCTAGGGCATCTCGGGGTAAGGTTGTAACAATGCCTTTTATATCTAAACTTGGGTACTGGGTTTGAAACTGGTACCAGGTGTCAAAAATCGCATTCGGGCCGGATAGGCCAAGGCTTTAAAAAGCGGGTACCGGCCCAGGGTTATTCCAGGCCGGAACCCATAACTAGAACCCGATTATCCGGGTTCTAGACTAAGCTGAGAAAAAACCCAGTCCGGATGAACAATCGTAGCCTCACTCATCGATCTACAATGAGGTCTTGTCTGATGCCTCCGAGGAGGTATTTTTATTGCCTTTGTGGCAGGCTTTTTTGGCTATTTGGCGTAGGTTGCCTTCTTTCCTCCTTGATAATCGCAAAGATGTCTTGTAGAGATCCGCCTCACTCGGTATTCTCGAGCAAGTGCTAACTTTCTTCCTGCTCAATTTTTCTAAGCAAGAAATTGGCCTTACTTGTTGATCTCAAGCCTTTTCTCCTCGATAATTATGAAGAGGTCTTGTAGAGATTGGCCTTGCTCGGTAATCTCAAACAAGTGTTTATTATTTTTTTCCTGCTTCGTAATTGCGAGCTAGAAACTAGCCTTGCTCTGTTATCTTGAGCAAGGACTTATTTCCTTCCTGCGTGGTAATCACGAGCTAGAAATTGGCCATGTTCGGTGATCCCAAGCAATGATTTATTTTCTCTTTTCTCGGTGATCGCAAGTAGCATCTTTTAGAAATTTCCCTTGTTTGGTAATTGAGAGTAAGGGCTTAGTTTATTTCCTCCTCAGTAATCACGAATAGGCTTGAAGAGACCAGCCTCACTTGAGCAAGGTCTGATTTCCCTTTTTCTCGGTAACCCCGAGTAAGAACATACTTTCTACTTGCTCGGTGATCCTTTGCTAGAGATCGACCTAGCTTGGTGATTCCGAGCAAGGGTTGATTTCACTTTCTTCCTGATTGGGGATCTCAAGCAGGGTCTTATGGAGATACGTCTTGCTTGGTAATCTTGAGCACAAGTTTATTTTCATCCTGCATATTTTCGAGAGACCATGATCAGTGATTCGAGCAAGGTTGAGACTGTTTATCGCAGCCTTCTTGATTTGCTCAGTACTAGTGAGCACATTTGCGAGTGAACTCGGTCGATGCCTAAATGGTTGGTCACAAAGATTTAGGAGGGTTGCCTAGCTATTAAGTGTTGAATAATAAACTTAACTTAGTAAATAGAGTTGTCTTTTGGTAGATTCATGAACTAGAGTGAAGGTTCATCTTGAAAGAACTAATTCATGTATTTGGGGATTCATGTATTTGGGGCATTCATGTACTTGGGTGTTCGTGTACTAGGGAAGTTCATGTATTAGAGTAAATGCTAGATGAATCTACAAGCCTATAAATACCCATGTATGAATTGGCACAAAGCAAGCTACTTGAGAATTAATTCAATTAGAGAGATTTTAGAAATAGTCTCTCATCTCTTCCCTCTAGAATAGAATATTTGTTTTTCTCCTCCAACAAACTGGTATCAGGGCTTCAATTTTCTAGATCCTGAAGATGGCCAACTCGTCGTTTCTGTTTCAATTTCCACATTTGACGAAGGAGAATTATGAGAATTGGTGCATTCGAATGAAGGCTTTGCTTGGATCTCAAGATGCTTGGGAGATTGTAGAGAAAGGCTATGAGGAGCCTAGAGATGAAGCTTCGTTGAGTCTTAATCAAAACGAGGCTCTACAAAGGTTACGGAAGAAGGATGAACAAGCTCTCATGCTCATCCATCAATATTTGGATGAAACAATGTTCGAGAGAGTGGCCAATGCCACTACTTCCAAGCAAGCATGGGAGATCTTACAAAACTGTTAATAAAGTGAAAAAGGTGCGGCTCCAAATGCTACGAGGTGAGTTCGAAGTCCTTCGTATGCAAGAATTGTTCAAATGAGGAGATATGGAGAAAAGCTGGAGGATGTCCGGGTGGTTGAGAAGATTCTTCGCTCATTTCATTCAAAGTTTGATTATATTGTGGTGGCTGTTGAAGAGTCGAAAGACTTGGAGATGATGACGATTGATCAACTCATGGGATCTCTCCAAGCCCATGAATAGAGACTCAAGAAGAAGAAGGAAGAACCTATTGAGCAGGTTCTCGCCACAAAGCTCTCTGTAAAAGAGAATGAATGAGTCATAATAAAAGTCAATGAGGAAGAGGACAATGAAGAGGAAGAGGATGAGGACGAGGAAGAGGCGGAAAAAACAATCAAAATGGCAACCATGAAGAGAGAGGTCAATCCTCAAGAGGTCATGCAAGAGGAAATTACTCAAGACAGAATGGTCGACAATATGACAAGTCCAAAATCAAATGCTACAATTGTCAGAAGTATGGCTACTATGCTTCGGAGTGCTGGAGTTCTCCTAGCAAGCTGAAGAGAAGGCGAATCACATTGAAAATGAGGAAGCGGAGCCCACTTTGCTACTAGCCTACAAAGGAGAAGAAACTAGCAAATCAAATTTGTGGTATATTAATAATGCTTCAAGGAATCATATGTGCGAAGACAAAAACAAGTTCGTGGAGTTTGACGAATCAGTGAGCTGGAATGTGACTTTTGAAGATTTATCAAAAGTTTCCATCAAAGGGAGAGGTACGATTCTAATTTGGTTAAAAATGGGAGCCATCAATTTATGTCAAATGTTTATTATGGTCCAAGTATGAATATCAACATTTTGAGTTTGGGGTAACTCTTGGAAAAAGACTATGAGATTGAAATGAAAAATTGTCGTATTTTTCTAAGAGATGAGAAGAAGAATTTGATTGCTAAAGTGTCCATGACAAGCAACAAGATGTTTTTGCTTGATATTCAAATTGATGTGGCTAAGTGCCTCAAAGCTTGTGTGAAAGATACATCTTGGCTTTGGCATTTGAGGCTTGGGCATGTGAATTTTAGTGGATTGAAATTGTTTGCTCAAAAGGAGATGGTGAAAGGTTTGCCACCTATTGATCAATCCAATCAACTTTGCGAAGGGTGTCTTGTTGGCAAACAATTCCGGAAGAGCTTTCCAAAAGAATCATTTACAAGAGCAAGTGAGCTGCTCCAACTTGTTCACACCGATGTTTGTGGACCAATCAAGCCTTCTTCATTTGGTAAAAATCGATACTTCCTCCTCTTTATTGATGACTTTAGTAGAAAAACATGGGTATATTTTTTGAAAGAAAAATTTGAAGTGTTTGGTGCTTTTAAAAAATTCAAAGCACTTGTTGAAAAACAAAGTGACTATGAGATTAAGTCTTTGAGATCAGATAGAGGGGATGAGTTTACATCTAATGAATTTAATGAGTTTTGTGAAGCACATGAGATTCATCGGGCTTTGATGGTTCCGAGATCACCTCAACAAAACGATGCGGTTGAAAGAAAGAACAGAACGATTCTCAATATGGCTCGAAGCATGTTGAAAACGAAGATGATACCTAAAGAGTTTTGGGCAGAAGTGGTTGATTGTGTTGTTTACTTATCAAATTGTTGTCCTACAAGAAGTGTAGAGAACTCAATTCTCCAAGAAGCATGGAGTGGAAGAAAGCCAAGTGTTTTCCATCTGGGAGTTTTCGAAAGTATTGGCTATGTGTATGTGCCTGATCAATAAAGATCCAACCTTGATGATAAAAGCAAGAAGCACATCTTCATCGGCTATGATCAAAGGTCCAAAAGCTACAAGCTTTATAATCTAAGCACTACGAAGATGATGGTTAGTAGAGATGTGAAATTTGACAAAGAAGGTTAGTGGGATTGGAGTAATCAAGAAAATGAAAGATATGATTTCTTTCCCTTCCTTGAAGATGAAGATCAAGGAAATGATGTACAAGAACTCATGACACCTCCTCAATCACCAACAATTCCTAGTACTCCTTCATCATCTTCTTATGAAGGAAGTTCTAGTGAAAGGCAATCCCGAATAAGAAGTCTCTAAGATCTTTATGAGGTAACATAAAATTTAAGTGATGATCTAACTCTTTTTTATCCCTTTGCCGATTGTGAACCAATAGGTTTTGAAGAAGCGGTACAAGAGAAAAGGTGGGGAATTTCCATAGATGAGGAGATCAAATCAATCAAGAAGAAAGATACTTGGGAATTGGCGACTTTACCATAGGGATGAAAACCCACTGGTGTGAAATTGATTTTCAAATTAAAGAAGAATGCAAAGGGAGAAGTAGAAAGATTCAAGGAATGACTAGTGGCCAAGGGATATAGCCAACATCTCAGTATTGATTATGGAGAAGTCTTTGCTCCCGTTGTACGATTAGAGATGATCTGAATGATTATTTCTCTTGCAACTCAAAAGAAGTGGATGATTTATCATATGGATGTCAAATCAACTTTTTTGAATGGAATCCTTGAGGAAGAAGTTTATGTAGAGCAACCTATGGGTTATGTGGTCAAAGAGTAAGAAGATAAAGTGCTGAAGTTAAAGAAAGCCTTGTACGGCTTAAAACAAGCTCCAAGGGCATGAAATAGTCGAATTGACAAATATTCTCAAGAGAAAGGGTTCACCAAGTGCCCGCATGAATATGCTCTCTATGCTAAGGTGCGTGAAAATAGAGATATTTTGCTTGTTTGCATATATGTTGATGATTTAATTTTTACTAGAAGCAATTCAAGCAAGTTTGGAGAATTCAAGAAAGCTATGATGAGAGAATTTGAAATGACTGATTTTGGTCTCATGTATTATTATCTTGCCATTGAGATCAAACAAATGAATGATGTAATTTTTATCTCTCAAGAAGGTTTGCAAGGGAAATTCTGAAAAGATTCAAGATGGAAGATTTTCAATCCTTGAGCACCCCAGTTGAATGTGGAGTGAAATTGTCCAAGCATGAAGACGAAGAGAAGGTAGACCCCACAATATTCAAGAGTCTTGTTGGAAGTTTGAGATACTTGACTTGCATAAGACCTGATATACTTTATGGAGTTGGACATGTTAGCCGATATATGGAGTCACCAAGCATAATGCATTTTAAAGCGGCTAAGAGGATTCTACGTTATCTAAAAGGTACTATTGATTACGGACTTCTTTATTCATTTATGAATAAATTTAAGCTTGTAGGGTATAGTGATAGTGATTGGACCAGAGTCTTGGATGACTGGAAGAGCACTACTGGTTTTATGTTTAATTTGGGAAATACAAAATTTACTTGGAGTTCTAAGAAGCAA